>NC_142443.1:51594558-51745441 GCF_059453495.1 Arachis ipaensis
CCTGTTCATCATTCTTTCAAGAGCCAACATATTTAACATTCATAAACAACAATTTCAAAAGACATATGCATTGTTCAAGCATTCATTCAGAAAATAAAAAGTATTGTCACCACATCAAAATAATTAAACTAGTTTCAAGGATGAATTCGAAACCATGTACTTCTTGTTCTTTTGTAATTAAAACATTTTTCATTCAAGAGAGGTGATGGATTCATAGGACATTCATAACTTTAAGGCATAGACACTTAAATACTAATGATCATGTAATAGAGACACAAACATAAATAAAATATAAGGCTCAAAAACCGAAAAACATGAAAATAAATAAACAAGGAGATTAAGGAATGAGTCCACCTTAGTGAGGGTGGCGTCTTCCTCTTCTTGAAGAACCAATGGTGCTTTTGAGCTCCTCTGTGTCTCTTCCTTGTCTTTGTTGTTCCTCCCTCATAGCTCTTTGATCTTCTCTAATTTCATGGAGGATGATGGAATGCTCTTGGTGCTCCATCCTTAGTTGTCCCATGTTGGAACTTAATTCACCTAGGGAAGTGTTGATTTGTTCCCAGTAGTTTTGTGGAGGGAAGTGCATCCCTTGAGGCATCTCAGGGATTTCATGGTGAGGAATCTCCTCATGCTCATGTTGAGGTCTATGCTCTCTTGTTTGCTCCATCCTTTTCTTAGTGATGGGCTTATCCTCTTCAATGAGGATGTCTCCCTCTATGTCAATTCCAGCCGAATTGCAGAGGTGGCATATGAGGTAAGGAAAGGCTAACCTTGTAAAGTTCTTGAGGTATAATCTCATGAACTTCCACTTCCTCCCCAATCATGATGCTCTGGATCATGATGGCCCGGTCTACAGTAACTTCAGACCAGTTTCTAGTAGAAATGATTGAGCGTTGAATGAACTCCAACCATCCTCTAGCTACTGGTTTGAGGTCAAGCCTTCTTAGTTGAACCGGCTTGCCCTTTGAGTCAATTTTCCATTGAGCTCCTTCCACACATATGTCCATGAGAACTGGGTCCAACCTTTGATCAAAGCTGACTCTTCTAGTGTAGGGGCGTGCATTTTCTTCCATCATTGGCAAGTTGAACGCCAACCTTACATTTTCCGGACTGAAATCTAAGTATTTCTCCCGAACCATGGTGAGCCAATTCTTTCGATTCGGGTTCACACTTTGATCATGGTTCCTAGTGATCCATGTATTTGCATAGAACTCTTGAACTATTAAGATCCCGACTTGTTGAATGGGGTTGGTGAGAACTTCCCAACCTCTTCTTTGGATTTCAAGACGGATCTCCGGATACTCATTCTTTTTGAGTTTGAAAGGAACCTCATGAATCACTTTCTTCTTGGCCCCAACTTCATAGAAGTGGTCTTGATGGACCTTAGAGATGAATCTCTCCATCTTCCATGACTCAGAGGTGGAAGCAATTGCCTTCCCTTTCCTCTTTCTAGAGGTTTCTCTGGCCTTAGGTGCCATGAATGGTTATGGAAAAACAAAAAACTATGCTTTTACCACACCAAACTTAAAATGGTTGCTCGTCCCCGAGCAAAAGAAGAAAGAAAGAAGTAGAAGAAGAAGAAAAATGAGGGAGAGGGAGAGAGAGATGGTTTGGCTAAGGGGAAGAAGAGAAGGTTTTGTTGTGTGAAAATGAAGAGGGAATGGGGGATTTATATAGGAGTGGGGAGGGGTTTAGGGTTCGGCCATTTAGGGTTGGGTTTGGGAGGGAAATTATTTTGAATTTAAAGGTAGGTGGGGTTTTTGGGGAAGAGAGGATGGATGTGATTGGTGAAGAGGTGATGGGGAAGAGTGATTGAGTTGATTAGTGAGGGGTATTTGGGAAAGAAAGTTATGAAAAGGTGTGAAGAGGAGAGAAGAAGTAGGTGGGGATCCTGTGGGGTTCACAGATCCTGAGGTGTTTGAGGATTTCTCATCCCTGCACCTATTAGGCATGTAAACGCCCTTTGTAGGCAATCCTGGCATTTAACGCCAGACTACAGCATGTTTCTGGCGTTAAACGCCACTTCCATGCTTGTTTTGGGCGTTCAACGCCAGTCTATAGCATGTTTCTGGCGTTGAACGCCAGTGTGGTGCACGTTTCTGGCGTTTAACGCCAGCTTTCCTCTGGGTGCAATCCTGGCGTTTAAACGCCAGACTGCTGCTTGTTTCTGGCATTTAACGCCAGCTTCATGCTCTGTTCTGGCGTTAAACGCCAGCTAGATGCTCCTTACTGGCATTTAAACGCCAGTAAGCCCTTCCTCCAGGGTGTGCTGTTTTCAATGCTGTTTTTCATTCTGTTTTCGATTTTTCAGTAGTTTTTGTGACTCCACATGATCATCAACCTAATAAAACATGAAATAACAAAGAGAAAATAAAATAAAAATAATTAAATAACATTGGGTTGCCTCCCAACAAGCGCTTCTTTAATGTCAATAGCTTGACAGTGAGCTCTCATGGAGCCTCACAGATAATCAGAGCAAGGTTGGGACCTCCCAACACCAAACTTAGAGTTTGGTTGTGGGGGTTCAACACCAAACTTAGAGTTTGGTTGTGGCCTCCCAACACCAAACTTAGAGTTTGACTGTGGGGGCTTTGGTTGACTCTGCAGTGAGAGAAGCTTTTCATGCTTCCTCTCCATGGTTACAGAAGGAGATCCTTGAGTTTGAAACACAAGGTTGTCCTCATTCAGTTGAAGGACTAACTCTCCTCTGTCCACATCAATCACAGCTCTTCCTGTGGCTAGGAAGGGTCTTCCAAGGATGATGGATTCATCCTCTTCCTTCTCAGTGTCTAGGTTTATGAAATCAGCAGGGATGTAAAGGCCTTCAACCTTTACTAACACGTCTTCTACTTGTCCATAAGCCTGTTTTCTTGAGTTGTCTGCCATCTCTAATGAGATTCTGGCAGCTTGCACCTCAAAAATTCAAAGTTTCTCCATTACAGAGAGTGGCATGAGGTTTATCCCTGACCCCAGGTCACATAGAGCCTTCTCAAAGGTCATGGTGCCTATGGTACAAGGAATTAAGAACTTTCTAGGATCCTGTTTCTTCTGAGGCAATTTCAGTTGATCCAGATCACTCAGTTCATTGGTGAGCAAGGGAGGTTCATCTTCCCAAGTCTCATTACCAAATAATTTGGCATTCAGCTTCATGATTGCTCCAAGGTATTTAGCAACTTGCTCTTCAGTAATTTCTTCATCCTCTTCAGAGGAAGAATACTCATCAGAGCTCATGAAGGGCAGAAGGAGGTTCAATGGAATATCTATGGTCTCTAGATGAGCCTCAGATTCCTTTGGTTCCTCAAAGGAAAACTCCTTAATGGTCACTGGACGTCCCAGGAGGTCTTCCTCACTAGGATTCACATCCTCCTCCTCCCTTGTAGGTTCGGCCATGATGATTAAATCAATGGCTTTGCACTCTCTCTTTGGATTTTCTTCTGTATTGCTTGGGACAGTACTAGGAGGAGTTTCAGTGAATCTTTTACTCAGCTGGCCCACTTGTGCCTCCAAATTTATAATGGAAGACCTTGTTTCATTCATGAAATTTAAAGTGGCCTTAGATAGATCAGAGACTATATTTGCTAAGCTAGATAGATTCTACTCAGAATTCTTTGTCTGTTGCTGAGTGGATGATGGAAAAGGTTTGCTATTGCTAAACCTGTTTCTTCCACCATTATTAAAGCCTTGTTGAGACTTTTGTTGATCCTTCCATGAGAAATTTGGATAATTTTTCCATGAGGGATTATAGGTGTTTCTATAGGGTTCACCCATGTAATTTACCTCTGCTATTGCAGGGTTCTCAGGATCATAAGCTTCTTCTTCAGAAGAGGCCTCTTTAGTACTGTTGGATGATTCCTTCAATCCATTCAGACTCTGAGAAATCATATTGACTTGCTGAGTCAATATTTTATTCTGAGCCAATATGGCATTTAGAGTATCAATTTCAAGAACTCCCTTCTTCATAGGCGTCCCATTATTCACAGGATTCCTTTCAGAAGTGTACATGAACTGGTTATTTGCAACCATGTCAATGAGTTCTTGAGCTTCTGCATGCGTTTTCTTTAGGTGAATGGATCCACCTGCAGAATGGTCCAGTGAAATCTTTGATAATTCAGACAGACCATCATAGAATATATCCAGGATGGTCCATTCTGAAAGCATGTCAGAAGGACACTTTTTGGTTAGTTCCTTGTATCTCTCCCAAGCTTCATAGAGGGATTCACCTTCCTTTGGTATGAAGGTTTGAACATCCACTCTAAGCTTGCTAAGCTTTTGAGGAGGAAAGAACTTGGCTAAGAAAGCCATGGCCAGTTTATCCCAAGAGTTCAGGCTGTCTTTAGGTTGAGAGTCCAACCATATTCTAGCTCTGTATCTTACAGCAAATGGGAAGAGCATAAGCCTATAGACCTCGGGATCAACCCCATTGGTCTTAACAGTATCACAGATCTGCAAGAATTCAGTTAAGAATTGAAAGGGATCTTCGGATGGAAGTCCATAAAACTTGCAATTCTGTTGCATCAGAGAAATTAGTTGAGGTTTCAGCTCAAAATTGTTTGCTCCAATGGCAGGGATTGAGATGTTTCTTCCATATAAATTGGAATTAGGTGCAGTGAAGTCACCAAGCATCCTCCTTGCATTGTTACTATTTTCGGCCATATCTTCTTCTTTTTCGAAAATTTCTGTCAGATTTTCTCCAGAGAGTTGTGCTTTAGCTTCCCTTAGCTTCCTCTTCAGAGTCCTTTCAGGTTCAGGATTAGCTTCAACAAGAATGTTCTTATCCTTGTTCCTGCTCATATGAAAAAGAAGGAAATAACAAAGAAAATATGAAATCCTCTATGTCACAGTATAGAGATTCCTTTATGTGAGTAGAAGAAGATAGGAATAGAAGATGGAGAATCCAAACACAAGGGTGAGGATTAGGTTCGAATTCTTAGATGAAGAGGAGTGTTAGTAAATAAATAAATAAATAGAAGAAAGTGAGGGAGAAGAATTTTCGAAAATTAGATAGAATAAAAGTATATTTTTTTTAAATTTGAAATTAAAATAAAATTCGAAAATTAGAAAAGAAATAAAATTAAAATTAAAAATTAAAATAATTAGTTAATTAAAAAGGAATTTTGAAAAAGAGGAAGGTGATTTTCAAAAATTAGAGAGAATTAGTTAGGTAGTTTTCAAAAAGATATGATTGAAACAAAAAGATAGGATTGATTGAAAAAAGATTTGAAAATCAATTTAAAAAGATAAAATGTTAGAAAAGATTTTGAAATTGATTTTGAAAAAGATATGATTGAAAGATATGATTAAAAAATTTAAATTGAAAAAGATTTGAAAAGAAAATTAAACAGATTTGATTTTTCGAAGTTAAAGTTGATTACTTGACTAATAAGAAACTAAAAGATATGATTTTAAAATTTAAAGATTGAACCTTTCTTAATAGGCAAGTAACAACTTGAAAAATTTTTGAATCAAAACATTAAATGCTAGTAGTAATTTCGAAAATTATAAAATAAAATAAGAAAAAGATTTTGAAAATTAATTTGAATATTTTCGAAAACATTAAAAGAAAAATTAAAAAGATTTGATTTTTGAAAAAGATTTGAAAAAGATAGAATTTTTAAATAGAAAATTTGATTTGACTCATAAGAAATAACAAGATTTTAAAAATTTTTGAAAAAGTCAACTCAAATTTTCGAATTTGATGAGAAGAAAAAGGGAAAGATTTTTTTTTTAAATTTTTAATGATGAAAGAGAAAAATATCAAAAAGACTCAATGCATGAAAATTTTGGATCAAAACACATGATGCATGCAAGAACGCTATGAATGTCAAGATGAACACCAAGAACACTTTCAATGTCAAGATGAACACCAAGAACTTATTTTTGAAAATTTTGAAGAAGAGAAAAACATGCAAGACACCAAACTTAAAGATTTTTAATTTTTTGACACTAACAAATTAAAAATATATATGAAAAACAAGAAAAGACACAAAACAAGAAATTTTAAAGATCAAACAAGAAGACTTACTAAGAACAACTTGAAGATCATGAAGAATGCAATGCATGAATTTTCGAAAATGCAAGAAAAATAACAACATGCAATTTGACACCAAACTTAAAAATTGACACTAGACTCAAACAAGAAATATAAAATTTTTTTTGTTTTTATGATTTTATTATTTTTTTTTTGGATTTTTCGAAAATTAATTTGAAAAAGAAAAATAAGGATTTCAAAAAATTTTTTATAAGAATTCCAGGAATCTGCAATGTTAGTCTAAAGTTTCGGTCCAGGAATTAGACATGGCTCACTAGCCAGCCAAGCATTCAGTGAAAGCTCCGGTCCAAAACACTAGACATGGCCAATGGCCAGCCAAGCTTCAGCAGATACAAATCAGACATACAACAGCTGATACTTCATCCAACTTCATATGCTGATAAGTGGAAGCCTCGGTCTAAATGAATTAGACATGGCTTTACAGCCAGCCAGGCTTCAACGTGCTTCATGAAACTCTAGAATTCATTCTTAAAAATTTTGAATAAAAAATATATTTTTTTATTTTTTTTGAAAATAAGAATAATAAAAACAAAAAGGTTAAAATTAAAATAAAGTTACCTAATCTGAGCAACAAGATAAACCTTCAGTTGTCCAAACTCGAACAATCCCCGGCAACGGCGCCAAAAACTTGGTGTGCGAAATCGTGATCATTCCTTCCTTAGTAACGGCGCTAAAAACTCAATACGCACGTTCATGTTCTTAATTTTGTTTCACAACTTCGTACAACTAACTAGCAAGTGCACTGGGTCGTCCAAGAAATAAACCTTACGTGAGTAAGGGTCGATCCCACGGAGATTGTCAGCTTGAAGCAAGCTATGGTCACCTTGTAAATCTCAGTCAGGCGGATTCAACGGATTTTTATGAATTTATAAGTAAAAGATAAATAAAATATAAAATAGGATAGTTGTACTTATGTAATTCATTGGTGAGAATTTCAGATAAGCGTATAGAGATGCTTTCATCCCTCTGAACCTCTGCTTTCCTGCTGTCTTCATCCAATCCTTCCTACTCCTTTCCATGGCAAGCTGTATGTTAGGCATCACCATTGTCAATGGCCACCTGTCCTCTCAGTAAAAATGGTTCAATGCGCTGTCATTGCATGGCTAATCATCTGTCGGTTCTAGATCATACTGGAATAGGATCCATTGATCCTTTTGCGTCTGTCACTACGCCCAGCACTCGCGAGTTTGAAGCTCGTCACAGTCATTCAATCCTTGAATCCTACTCGGAATACCACAGACAAGGTTTAGACTTTCCGGATTTTCAAGATTGGTCGTCCATGGGTTCTAACTTATACCACGAAGACACTAATAACTCGGACTCGGTCCCCTGTATTAGATATCCAAGAGATATCCATTCAATCTAAGGTAGAACGGAAGTGGTTGTCAGGCATGCGTTCATAAGTTGAGAATGATGATGACTGTCACCATCATCACATCCATCATATTGAAGTGCGAATGAATATCTTAGAAGTGGAATAAGTTGAATTGAATAGAAAAACAGTAGTACTTTGCATTAATCTTTGAGGAACAGCAGAGCTCCACACCTTAATCTATGGTGTGTAGAAACTCTACCATTGAAAATACACAAGTGATAAATGTTCAGGCATGGCCGAATGGCCAGCCCTCACAAAAGTCTAAGATATCCTAAAACTAATCAAAGATGATCCAAAAGATATAAACATAATAGTAAAAAGTCCTATTTATACTAAACTAGTTACTAGGGTTTCCAGAATTGAGTAAATAATGCAGAAATCTACTTCTGGGGCCCACTTGGTGTGTGCTTGGACTGAGCATTGAGCTTTACACGTGTAGAGGCTTCTCTTGGAGTTGAACGCCAGTTTGTAGCCTGTTTCTGGCGTTGAACTCCACTTTGCAACCTGTTTCTGGCGTTTGACTCCAGAATGCAGCAAGGAACTGGCGTTGAACGCCAGTTTACGTCGTCTATCCTTATTCAAAGTATGGACTATTATATATTGCTGGAAAGCCCTGGATGTCTACTTTCCAACGCGAATGAGAGCGTGCCATTTGGAGTTCTGTAGCTCTAGAAAATCCATTCCGAGTGCAGAGAGGTCAGAATCCAACAGCATCAGCAATCCTTTTTCAGCCTGAATCAAATTTTTGCTCAAGTCCCTCAATTTCAGCCAGAAATTACCTGAAATAATAGAAAAATACACAAACCCATAGAAGAAAATATGAAATCCTCTATGTCACAGTATAGAGATTCCTTGAGGTGTCAGAGGAAAACAAAAATAGAAGGATGAGGTAGAGAAGAGAGAATTCGAACTTATCAAGAGGGACAGAGTTCGAATTGCTGATAATGGAGAAGTGTTAGTCCTTTAAATAGAAGGATTTGAGAAGAGGGGAAGAATTTTCGAAATTAAAGTAAAAAGATTTTGAAATAATTAAAAGAAATTTTGAAAATTTGGTAAATGATTTTCGAAAACTAAGATTGGGAAAGAAATTAAGTGATTTTAGGAAAAGATTTTGAAATTGGAAACCAAAAAGATATGATTGAAAATTAATTTTGAAAAAGATGTGATTGAAAAGATATAATTGAGAAGATATGATTGAGAATCAAATTAAAAGGAGAAATTTTTAAAATTAAAGTTGATTACTTGACTAACAGGAAATTAAAAGATATGATTCTAGAATTAAAATTTGATCCTTTCTTAATAGGCAAGTAACAAATTAAATCATTAATTGTAGCAAGGATTTTTGAAAATAATAATAATTTAAAAAATGGATAGAAATTGATTTTGAAAAGATATGATTGAAGAGATATGATTTGAAAAAGATTTGAATTAAAAACAAAATCTTCCCTCTAGTGTCCTCCTGGCGTTAAACGGCCAGAATGGTATCAATTCTGGCGTTTAACGCCCAAAATACTACCCTTTTGGGCGTTTTGAACGCCTAGCTTTTTCTGTGTAATTCCTCTGCTGTATGTTCTGAATCTTCAACTCTCTATATTATTGACTTGAAAAGGCATAGTTTTGAAAATTTTTTTTTTGAATTTTTAATGATGAGAAACAATCAAAATGCAACTAATCATGGAAAACTAAGATCAAACAAACAATGCATGCAGGATACCAAAATTTGAAATTTTTATATTAGAGACACTAACAAATTGAGAATGCATATGAAAAACAACTAAACACACAAAGCAAGAGAATTTAAAGATCAGAGCAAGGAAATCATCAAGAACATCTTCAAGATTAATGAAGAACATAATGCATGTAATTTTCGAAAAATGCAAGAAGAATGCAATTGACACCAAACTTAAAATTAGACACTAGACTCAAACAAGAAACACAAATTATTTTTGATTTTATGGCTTTATAATTATTTTTTTTGTAATTTTTCAAAAATTAATTGGAGAAAGAGAAAATAAGGAATTCAAAATTCTTAATGAGAATTCCAGGAATCATGCAATGTTAGCCTAAAATTCCGGTCCAGGAATTAGACATGGCTTACTAGCCAGCCAAGCTTTCAGTGAAAGCTTCGGTCCAAAACACTAGACATGGCCAATGGCCAGCCAAGCTTTAGCAGATCATTACATACAACAGCAAGATTGATAGAAATCAACAAGCTCTTGTGATGATAAGTTGAAACCTCGGTCCAAAAGATTAGACATGGCTTCTCAGCCAGCCAGACATCAACAAATCATCATGAAACTCTAGAATTCATTCTTAAAAACTCTGAGGAACAAAATAGAAATACATTTTTTTTGAAATTTTTCGAAAATTACAAGGTAAAAAGCTTAAACATAAAATAAAATTACCTAATCTGAGCAACAAGATGAACCGTCAGTTGTCCAAACTCGAACAATCCCCGGCAACGGCGACAAAAACTTGGTGCACGAAATTGTGATCATCAATGGCGCCCACATCATGGTACGCACAATTGTAATCTTAACTCTTTGTCACAACTCCGCACAACTAACCAGCAAGTGCACTGGGTCGTCCAAGTAATAAACCTTATGTGAGTAAGGGTCGATCCCACGGAGATTGTCGGCTTGAAGTAAGCTATGGTCATCTTGTAAATCTCAGTCAGGCGGATTCACATGGTTATGGAGAATTGATAATTAAAATATGAATAAAACATAAAATAGGATACAGATACTTATGCAATTCATTGGTGAGAATTTCAGATAAGCGTATGAAGATGCTTTGTTCCTTCTGAACCTCTGCTTTCCTATTGCCTTCTTCCAATCCTTCATACTCCTTTCCATGGCAAGCTGTATGTTGGGTTTCACCGTTGTCAATGGCTACCTCCCGTCCTCTCAGTGAAAATGTTCCAAATGCGCTGTCACCGCACGGCTAATCAACTGTTGGTTCTCGATAATGTTGGAATATGATTCATTGATCCTTTTGCGTCTGTCACTACGCCCAACACTCGCGAGTTTGAAGCTCGTCACAGTCATCCCTTCCCTGATCCTACTCGGAATACCACAGACAAGGTTTAGACTTTTCGGATCTCAGGAATGGCCGCCAATTGATTCTAGCCTATACCACGAAGGTTCTAATCTTAGATTAGAAACCCAAGAGATAAACATTCAAGCTTGTTTGCATGTAGAACGGAAGTGGTTGTCAGGCACGCGTTCATAGGTGAGAATGGTGATGAGTGTCACAGATCATCACATTCATCATGTTGAAAAACGAATGGATATCTTAGAACAGAAATAGGGTTGAGTTGAATAGAAAAACAATAGTACTTTGCATTAATTCATGAGGAACAGCAGAGCTCCACACCTTAATCTATGGTGTGTAGAAACTCCACCGTTGAAAATACAAAAGTGATAATGGTGATCATTGGCTTCGGCCCCAGAGAGAGAACCAGAAGAACCAAGATCAAAAGTATGATCAAGTGTGTAAAATACAATAGGAAAAGGTCCTATTTGTAGAAAACTATTAACCTAGGGTTTACAGAAATGAGTAAATGATACAGAATCCACTTCAGGGCCCACTTGGTGTGTGCTTAGACTGAGCGTTGAAGCTTTCATGTGTAGAGGCTTTTCTTGGAGTTAAACGCCAGCTTTTGTGCCAGTTTAGGCGTTTAACTCCAGCTTTTATGCCAGTTCTGGCGTTTTGACGCCAGAATTTCTATGCTGACTTGGAACGCCAGTTTGGGCCATCAAATCTCAGGCAAAGTATGGACTATTATATATTGCTGGAAAGCTTAGGATGTCTACTTTCCAACGCAATTAAGAGCGCGCCAATTGAACTTCTGTAGCTCCCGAAAATTCACTTCAAGTGCAGGGAGGTCAGAATCCAAAAGCATCTGCAATCCTTTTTCAGCCTCTGAATCAGATTTTTGCTTAGGTCCCTCAATTTCAGCCAGAAAATACCTGAAATCACAGAAAAATACACAAACTCATAGTAAAGTCCAGAAATATGATTTTTATTTAAAAACTAATAAAAATATAATAAAAACTAACTAAAATATACTAAAAACATACTAAAAATAATGCCAAAAAGCGTATAAATTATCCGTTCATCACCGGCCCACTGCATCTACACCAGGAGTTGCAAACCAACCTCGACTAGGAGCAAGTGGGGGCTAACCACTGCATCTACACCAGGAGTTGCAAACCAAACCCGGAGCAAGTGGAATCAAAGCCACTACATCTACCCAGACAGGTATATCTCACCACGTCCCGGAGCAAGTGGATCAATACCACTGCATCTACCTAGGCAGGTGTATCTCACCACGTTCTGGAGCAAGTGGAATCACTCCACTACATCTACCCAAGAGGGTGTATCTCACCACATTCTGGAGCAAGTGAAATCACTCCACTGCATCTACTCAGGCGGGTGTATCTCACCATATCCCGGAGCAAGTGGAATCACTCCACTGCATCTACCCGCCATCTCACCTCATCCCAGAGCAAATGGAATCACTCTATTGCATCTAGCCAGGAAGGTATATCTCAATATTCAGTATCATTTCCATAATCATTATCACTCTCATCATTAATCTCACCTCAAAGTCATATTCATTCTCAAAGCTAACTTATTCATTATCAACCATGCATCATCACTATGGCATTACATATACTTCATATATTCACATCTTCCATACGGAAGTCAACCCTTACCAACCTTACTTCCCAGCAAGATACCTCCTCTCCTTTAACTTCTTCTCGTTACTATGCATACTACAACGATTTAAAACTTAAAGGGTGGAAATAGAGGCTTAGAGGTCTGAAATTCAGTTTTAAAACACAAAAAAAAACTCATTTTTGCTGAAAACAGGGTCATGCGTGGAAAGAGGAAAAAGGGAGTGACGTGTGAGCATCGCTCATGCGTACGTGTGGAAATCAGAGAGGGGGAGTGACGCGTGCGTGTCCGTCACGCGTACGCGTGGAGGCATTTTGTACTCCGCGCACAAATCCAGCACAATACCATCATAACTCTCTGGTTTTTCTATCACGCAGTAGCATCAACACAGCGACGCGTACGCGTCGGCCATGCACATGCATGGGGGGATAAATTATATGGTTATGCGTGTGCGTTGGCCATGCATTCGCGTGGGCGTACGTTTTCTCAAAATTTTTATCTAAGTCTGAAAAAGCTGCAGAATTTCATTTTCAAACCTCAAACTTCTGTTATACATAACTTCTTCTACAAAATTCCTTTTTCAATCATTTCTGAACCGTTGAAAAGATCGTTGAATGAACTTTCATAAAAATCTAATTTTGAATAATTCCTAACTCTGAGGATCGAGTTACGGACCGCCGAAGTTGGTCAAAAATTAATTTTTTATCCAAAAATAGAAATCACCAATTTTTTCCAATTTTCACAAGCCAAATTCATTTTCACTCATCCAAATGACCACAACCCAACCACATTCACATAATTACACTCAGCCAAAACCAAACCTACCTCATCTACACGATCCAATTCAATTTCGTCACCTTCCACTCCTAAATTCCTAATTTTTTATTATTCCACATTCCTCCCATTTATTCACACACTCAATATTCAATATCCATTCAATCTCATATGGCATCACACAATACACATATCACTTAGCTTCCTTACCTCTTTCCAGCCTCCGGCCCAAAATTCACGGCCTCCGGTCCAAATTCACAATTTAAATGCATATTCCACAAACCAATATTCATTATCCAATTCATCAAATTCTCAACACACCAAACATACAAATTCACACAATTCTCAACCCAATCATTAATTTACATTACATATCAACTATACATATTAGTTCCAACCATTTACACAATCCAAACTTAATCCTAGGGGCATCTAGCCTAGGAATTCTCATCACACCACACGGTACGTAAATGAAACTTAAACCGTACCTCTTGGAGCGAAACCAATTGAGCCTCTTCTTTGGAAGTCTCCACCAACCTTAGCTCCAAGCCTCACCAAAGCTCCCCAAGTAAAACCAACCTCCCAATTGTGCACCAAAATCAACCAATACTCTAACATAACCAATTTCACACTTACAATCAACCTAGGGTTCATAAAAATGATAAATCACAAGGGTTGAAGGGTTTTTTTACCTTAACCTACTGTAATTTATGATGAATATTACCAATGGCTCATACTAGAGCACCCCTAAATAACCAAAATCACAGTTCTGGATCAAAAGTTATGGTGATTTGAAGTTTGATGGAATTAGGATTTTCTCTCTTCTTCCTCTCTTCTCCATAGTTGCGCCTCTCTCTTATTTCCTAGGGTAAATGAGCTGAAATGCTCATAACTAATGTTTATATATGTTGGGTCTTGGGCCCACATGTGCCCAGTTCACTTGGTTTAGTCCGTTAGCCTAACTTTAGGCCAAAACCTTTAAAATTAGAGTTTTAAATCGTATTTTAAATATTTCTAGCTTCCCAAATTATAATTTCTCATTTCCTAACCTTATTCACTTATAATTAATTTATTCAGCTGCAGTACCGGATAGATCTCAGCTGGTATTGCCGGTCAAATTTCCAGTGCGCATTTTTACGCAGAAAATTATGTTTTCCGACATAGAAAAATCCACTGAGTCTAAATATCATATTTAAATTATCGAATTCTGATTGCTAAGTTTTTTTAACCATATTCGCTCCTATTTAATTAATTATAGTTTGACCGGGTTTTACACTTGTCCTACTGGCCATGAGCTCACGTGTCGGTTAAACGGCCGAACTTGACAAATCCGGTAGCTAACCCGGATATCATCTCTCTGTTATGCATCTTCAGGAGGCATATAATCGAGTGATTAGTGCCCTACCACCTTCTCTTGGAGGCAGACATCAGCAGGCATATAATCAGGGGATGAGTGCCCTACCACCTTCCCCTGGTGAGGCCGTGCCATACAGATCGGGGGATTAGTGCCCTACCACCTTGTAACCAGAGAGAACCACGAGAGTAAGTAGGATTAACCACCATCCTTACCCGAGATCTTAAACAAGCGTGATTAACTGCTATCCCTGCTTAGAATCGTGAACAAGCGGGATTAACTATCGTCCTTGTTCGGAGCAAATCAAATCAAATTCTAATAATGTGAGACTAAGCAAGTGAGAACCACACTCCTTTAAAATTTCAACTCAAAGCAAGTGAGACTAAGCCACAACCCTTGCATCTTAATCAGGTATTTCAAATCTCAAGTCTCTCCCATAAAACTTATTTTCGTCAAATCAAAAGTCCTAAATTAACTTCAAAAATGTTTCAAGTTTAAACCCCTCTTTCATAACACTCGAAAATCATTTATTCTCAATCAATCACTTAATTAATTTAAATTTTAATTTAGTAATTAAACTCCATGGCAACGTCTCAAGACTTTAGAGGAACGACAACCAATCTCATTTTTAACCAAACTTACAAAATTTTCCAAAACAATTTCCAGCTTCACTTTTAAGTTTAAGACATTTTTCAAAAGTCTTGAAATCCATTTCATTTTTACCAAATCATGTTCAAATACTTTAACTCCTCTAAAACCTCAAAATAGAATGCTTTAATCAAATTAACCAACTCTAACTTCTTCTCAAGCTCAAAACTTTTTCTCAAAGACTCAAAAATCGTTTATTCTCAAATACCCATTTTGATTACTTCATTTTTCGCTTAAAGCTCCCATAAAACATAATTTTTTTCATAATTAATCAAACCCAAAATAAGTTAATTCTTATTATTAAACGTCACTTAATCACCTATAAAAATTTTAGCAGCACCTCTACTAAAAGCCAGACTTTACCACCTTTCAAGGGTTCTACCAAACCACATTTCTTGACTCTTTTCAACAGTTTCAAAACCAAACCATTTCTCAATATGACATATAATCAAAATTTCAATAAAAACTATTTTTTCTCAATATCGATATACAAATCCGATTTTCAACAGAAAACCACTTTTCAATATATACATTCAAATAAGCTTTCATTAACCACCACACGCCAACTCAATCAATCAAGTAAACAGACATATTCAACCAAAAGAAACCAGTCAATCCATAAGACTCACATAATCACCAAATATATATTTTTTACATCAATATCGATTTATAATAATTCCGTAACATAAAATTATGTTTTATAAAAAACCCCTACCTCAAATAGTCAAAACCCATAAGTTATAAAATGTGTCAAAACTATTTTTCTCCTGGCCCACAAAAGCAGCAGCTGTAATCACAGCTCCATACTACTTTCACAGCAACAACAACAACTTTAATCGCGACATGCAATAACGGAAACTCGACCCTACGTTACCAAAAATTCAGAATCTCAAACAAACTCATAACAGAACACTTTTACACTAGCAATGAGGGTTACAAGGCAAGAACGACTTACTGCGGCCAAAGAGAAATAAGACAACAGAGCGGCAGTAGCTCTGGTTGTGTTTTAGCAGCCAGGCATGACGGCGGGATTTTCTCCTCCTCTAGAAAGTGCCTCTCCTCTCAGTTTTCATTTTGCTCATCCTATCTCTCTTCAGGCAGCAGCGACCCCATCCGGAGACGACGTGGATGCGGCGATGCCAACAGAGCTTCAGCAGCAGTGATAGTAGTGGTCCCAATCACGAGCTCGCATCAGCAGACGCGATGATGAACAACTCCTCCTCTCACTCGCGCTTTCTCTTCTCCGTCTTAGGCTCGATGATGGCAACAACTTTGCGGCGATGGATCTTCAGTGACGAGCACGGCAACGCAGGACGCAACTTCTTCTTTGGAGCGCCTTCTTCCGTCGATCTCTCTCTCTTCGCGAGCTCGTCTCTCTCATGTGCATCTCTCTCCCTCTGTGATGGTTCGATAAGGACAGCGGCGTCCCTTTTCACCGACACTGTCTCCATTTCCTCTCTTCTCTTCTCTGCTGGTCCGGACGTGTGTGTGGGTGGAGTGTGTTTGTGTTATGTTAGGGTGAGGGGTGGTGGCTAGGTGAAGGGGTTAGGATTAGTGTGAGTTGTTTTTAAATTAGAGTTTTTATTGTGTAATGAAATTAGGAATTTTAGGGTTAACGTACTGTAGTAATATTTTTTAAAAAAATAAAAAGATAAAATAACAATTTAAAACTAAATTAAATACAAAATAATTATCTTTATAATACCATTCTATTATCAACTTGTAAATTTATTTTCAAATAAATACTAATTCAGTAGAAATTAGAGATAATCAAATGATTTTTCTTTTATTTTCCTCTTCTTATACTTCCTTCTGGTTTCTAAATTGCTTTCTCAATCGCCAGAGGGTTAGTTCTATTTTAGGATCTAACTGGAGAGGTTCCTTGTCCTTATTGCTTTGCATAAACACACAGACAACAACAAAAATTGAAATTTCTAACGTCACAGAGAAGAAAATTCCAAGTGAGGTGAGAAGAAAAAAGAAAAAAAAGTCTAATTTAGAGAATCAATTAACTAGTTTGTTGTCAATCTCAATTAATCTACGGCAACGGTGCCAAAAATATGATGGTCGTAAAACTACTCGACACATGCACCGAATTGTATCAAGTAATACCACAGTGAGTGAATATTGTTCCCATGAGAATTAATAGACTGAGCAAGCAATGGTTAATTAACTATTCTAATTAGACTGATTGAAAACTTGTTTGAGAGATATTGAATGTCAAAAACAAAGAATTTAAAAGAAAGCAGTTATGAATGATTAAGAAAAGTGGTATGAATAAAAACGTTAAGGCTTTGGAGATGTTTAAGCTTCAGGAAAAACACTTCTTGCTATCCACTTTGATCATGCACAGATGTATCTTTGACAAATCATAGTTAATCAAACTCCAGTCCCTTGGTGATTCAATTTCTCTTAATATAGTAAACTGTCAATTCCATGATCAATTTGTTATGATAAGAGGTCAAGAACAATTTTTTATTTAATGCCACACAATTCTTAAAGATTAATCCTAGTTAATTTTATGTCACTTATCAAAACTAGTTTTAAAAATTTTAAAAATTATGAGAAGAAGTTCAAGCTTAATTCCAGTAATCAACTTTTCCAAGGTAATAACAGAATTCAAATCATATTAGAATTATTTTTCAGTACATTCCAACCATTAAGATGAAGAACAAAACTTACTTCTTAAGAAAAACAACAATGCATTAATCAAAAGTAGAAAAATAATAACATTAGTCCTTCAGAATCAATAGAGCTCCTAACCTTAACAGAGGAGATTAATGACTCCTTGTGCAGAAACAAAAATAAGGATTCAAAATCAGAGAAAACCTAAAGTGTTCGGTGAAAAACTCTTTGGACTTATTTATATTCTACACTAAACCTACTTTTCAAATTCAAAAATAGAATCAAATAAAATCTTTCCCAATTAATCTCTCAAGTGATCTTCTCTTTGTTATTGAAATTCAAGACTTGGCAGCTACTTGCTTGGAGTTGAAATCATGGGCCTTGCAATTGGTCTTGGGCTTGGAGAGTTGGCGTACCACTTGGTGGGAGTAGAGTGGCACACCAAGGTGCTTTGGTGGTCATTGGAGCTTGGCCAAAAGAACTGAGGCATGGGTGTGGCACTTGGAAGCCTTGTTGGACTTGGTGTGGCACTTGCTGGGAATGGCGTTACATGCCTTTATGGTGGCTTCCATGGAGGTTCATTAGATTTTGGCCTAGCATGGTACTTCATGGTGTGGCATGGCACGCCCTAGTTTAGAGGATGTCAAAGGCGTGCCACTTGGTGGATGGCGTTGGACACCCATTGATGGAGGAGGGGTCGAAGGCATGCCACTTAGGGAGGACGTGGCACGCCACTGCTTGGATTGGTCCCTGGAAGTTGCTTGGTCTTGGCATGGCACGCCATTGGGAGGGTGTGGCAGGCTGATAAACCCCGATTTTGTGGTTTATCTTGTGCTTATTTTGGGGGTTTTATCAATATTTCTCACACTTATTCGCAAGAAATGCATAGTTTTGTGTTCACTTCCCAACATTGCTCCATGATGGAAAACATGCTTATTTTTCCTTAAAATTGCCATATTTTAATCCTCTTCTGTTACCATTCGATGCCGTGATGTATTTGTTGAGTAATTTCAGGAATTATAAGGTAGGAATGACCTAGAATAAAGGAAGAAAGTATGTACAAAAAGGGAGGAACATGAAGAATTGAAATCTTGGGAGGAGCAGCAGTGGCGCGCCCAAACACTCCATGCGCACGCGTGGATGAGGTGGCTGGAAGCGGCGCGCAAGAATGGACGCATTCGCGCGGATCAGAAGATTCCTATCGACGCGCATGCGCACTTGGCGTGCACGCGTGGATCGCAAAAGCAATTGGCGCGCACGTGTGGGGAGCTGCACGTGACCTCATTAAAGGAAATCGTGCCTGGCGATTTCTGAGGCTCATCAGGCCCAATTTCAAGCTGTTTCTGCATGGAAAAGACCCAAGGATGCTAGGGGAAAAGGGGGGATCAATCATTTTACACTAAGACTCAATTTTAGCTAGTTTTGGTTCTTTGGTGATTCTAGAGAGAGAAACCATTGTTCCTCTCTAGATCTAGTTTTAATTTGATCTTCCCTTGTTGGATTGTGAATTGGATCTTGTTAATTACTAGTTTTAATTGTTCAATTTGAATTCCTTGTTACAATTTTGCTTATATCTAGTGATAGTTTTATGAATCCTTGTTAATTGTCATTTTATACCCATTTCATGAATGTTGTGAATCTTGACTTGTTGATGTTGCATTGATGATTTCTATGTTTAATTTTGTTGTTTGGATGATTGTATGTTGATAATTGTTAGTGGGTACTTGTAGATTTCAATTTAATTGCTATTTTGAACGTGTCTTTTGTTAATGCTTACCATGTATTCGATGAATTGTTTACTTTGATTATGGAGTAGTCTTCTCCACTCTTGGCCTAGGCCAAGGGAATTGGGTAAACTTTAGTCATTGGGTCTTAATGAATTGGTGATTTGAGAACCCTTGGTGATCAATTTGATACTCATTGACGCCAACCCACTATTAATCTAATTAGTAGGTAGGTTGAGACTTATGGGTTGATGTGATCAAAGCCATTTGACGTACTTCAAGTCTAGGAGTAGATATTACGTACTTAAGACTTTTGGAAGTAGACTTAATGAGCTTGGTTCCTCATAATTGTCAAAATATGGTTATTAGACAAGGATGGTGACCCCAATTCCCATGCCTAGCCAAGAGTTGCCTTTATTATTCATATTTGAAAACCAAATTTCTCAATTATTTGTCTTAGTTATAGTTACTTGTTTGGTTTAGAATAGAATTAAGTGGGATGTTACTTGTTCATTGAAATTGCTCATATCTTGCCTAGTTAATTGAATTAGTTTCTTGCAGTTTAAGATTACTTGCTTGTTAAGATTTCCGTTTATTTTCATGCTCATAACTCACAACCCCGGATTTCTAACCAATGTTGAAGCATATGTTTGCCGATTCCTTGTGAGATGACCCGAGGTTTGAATACTTCGGTTATTTCTATTGGGGTTGAACTTGTGACAACCAAATCCCTCTTCTAAATTTGATACCCGAGGATTGTTGTTGGTAGAGCTATACTTGCAACGCGATTTTATTAAAGGAAATCTTTACCAATACACTCTTGGGGCACCATCACAGGCCTGCTTCTTGATCTTCCTTGCTTGCTCCTGGGACTTGGCCCAGCGTGCCATGCCAAAGATTGGTGTGGCACGCCACCTCTCTTGCTCCATCAAAGGCATGTGGAAGGGGGAGGATGGGCGTGGCACGCCCTTGGCTGGGTGCTTGGTGGACACGAAGGCATGCCACTTTGAGTGTTGGGCGTGGTATGCCCTTGCTCCCTGGAAGTTGATCTCTTGATTGGCATGACACATGAGAATAGCGTGGCACGCCATGTATGGAGTGAGTGTTGCCATGGCCTCCTCTGCTTTTCTTCCTTCCTCTCTATTCTTGTTAGTGTTCTTTCAGTAATTTCCTACAAAACATAGAACACAAAGCACACAAAGTATATTGACTAAAACACAAGGGATTTAGAGAGAAACCACTAACTTAATTAGGATAATTAACAAGAAAAACTACTAAAGATGCCCATGCATCATCACCCTTTCGAAAAACATGGTCATGATTTTTAGCGTGACCATAGCTTATCTATGGTCACCCTATTTTAAAACTGTGACTATAGCTTACTCTATGGTCACCCTTTTGAAAAACCACGACCATAGCCTTATGTATGGTCACGGTTTTAGCATGACCATAACTTACTCTATTTTTTGAGATTTATTTTTTTTAAAAGCATAATCACATACTAAAATTATGATAATCACAAAATCAGTCTAAAAAGGAAAAATTCAAGAAATCTAAATCCTAAAATTTACATTATAAGTTAGATGTATTTTTAGTCCAAACAACACAAATCAAAATAGGGTGTAATTTACTAATTTATCTATTACATGTAATATCGGGTAAAGTCTCTCAAAAAAAGTACAAAAGACATGAACATATTATATTTAGATGACTAAAGTATATATGAGACCCATTCCATCTCATATTTATATGAAAAATAATATTTTCTTCACATCATGCCCTCCTGCTAGCAAAAGAAATAAACATATTAGAACGGAGAAGAAATGCTTTCGATGGCACAGTACAGTTGAGTAATGAATATGTGACACAGGTTTAATAAGTCAATCAACATTAGAGGGGACTATATTAACAAGTCAATCAACAATAGAAAGGTGCCCGTAAAAAAATTCTAATGACAATGAAGGGGTAAAAAAGTTTAATAAATCAACTAATGCACCTGTGTCTCACTCTATTTGAACTCCAGAACCAACGCTCTAAGCATACCATCATTAATGAGTTTCTTATTTGAAGAAGACATGCCAACATCAAACTTCTATAATTAACTACTATAGTAGTCTAGTACATACTAAGTACAACAAGAACAAGCAAGCTTCTTCTAACAAACTAGATTCTATAGTAGGTTAGATTAAGGCCAATAAATCAACAACAATCAGCCACTATTAATTTAACTATTAATTTGTACAATACTTACTTCCAAATCTTTTAGTATATGACTTGATCCAAATGAAGGAGGAATATTTTGCTGCGCATCTGATGAGCGGATATTTTATACGCTTTTTGACATCATTTTTATATAATTTTTGTTATGTTTTGTTTAAGTTTTATTATATTTTCATAGGTTTTAGTGAAAAATTCATATTTTTGGATTCTACTTTGAGTTTGTGTGTTTTATGATGATTTCAGGTATTTTCTAACTGAAATTGAGGAGCTTTGGAAAAGTCTGATTCAAAGACAGAAAAAGGACTACAGATGCTATCAGATTCTAACCTCCATGCACTCGAAGGAGCATTTCTGGAGCTATAGAAGTCCAAATGGTGCGCTCTCAATGGCTTTGAAAAGCTAACATTCAGGGCTTTCCAGAAATATATAATATTCTATACTTTGCTCTGGAAATGAAGGCCCAAAACCGGTGTTCAACGCCAACTACCTATTCCATTCCTAGCATTGGACGCCCAAAAGGGAGCAGCAGGCATCCAACGCCCAAAAAGGAGTCCAAAGCTGGTGTCCAACGCCCTAGAGGGAGTACCAACTCGTGGCTTCACTCAAGCTCAGCCCAAACACTCACCAAGTGGGCTCGGAAAGTAAATTTTCGCACTACAAGACTAGTTTATCTTATTTTCTGTAATTCTTATCAGATTAGTATATATAGAACAAGGATCACCCTTATTCAGGACTTTTGATCTTTGCTCATTCGAACCTTTCATTACTTTTTCTGTAAAGTATGAGTCACTAACCTCCTAGGTTAAGGTTAGGAGCTCTGCTGACTTTTATGGATTAATAATATCATTGTTCTATTTCAATATATGCTTGATTCTATTCTAAGATGTATCTTCGTTCTTCATCCTAATGAATTGAGAGTGTAACTTGACCGTCATCCCTATTCTATATGGGTTCTTACGAGTCCTTGACGGGATAGTACTGAACCACAAGCTTGACTATACATCTCTTAGACAGCTAGTCCATGACTTCGTTGGGGACTTGGAGACATCAGTTCAGCTGAGGTACGGGACAATTAGGGCCTTCGTGGTATAGGCTAGAATCAGGAAGTAGCATTCTCTGATCCGGAAGATCCGACCTTGTCTGTGGTGCTTTGAGTAGGATCACCAAGGGAATGGACTGCTGGAGCTTCACCCCCATTCAGATTGGATGACCACTGACCTAGCGTTTGATCTGAAGCAGAGGAGATTAATGACCACTAACCTGGTGTTAATCACGTACAGCCTGCCATGGAATGAATCATCAGAAGTTGTAGACAGTGAGAAAAGTGGATCCAGAATGAGGAAGCATCTCCGAAGCCTCAACCGTTCTCTTATCATTGATTTCACACCAATTAAGTAATTCTATTTTTATTCTTTTTTATGCATTTTTCACAACAACTATATTTTCTCTCTGCCTGACTAAGATCTACAAGGTAGCCATTGCTTGTTCAAACCAACAATCTCCGTGGGATCGACCCTCACTCATCTGAGGTATTACTTGGACGACCCGGTGCACTTGCCGGTCTATCTGTGCGAATATTGGCGGAGTCACTTTCGTGCACCAGTATCATTTGGTGCACTATTGACCCTTTTTAGGTCACCCTTTTAGGTCACTCCCAAAACCGTGACCATAGATACCTTTAGGTCATTTTTCAAAACCGTGATCGTAGACCCTTTTAGGTCACTCTTCAAAATCGTGACCATAGACCCCTTTAGGTCATCCCCCAAAATTGTGACCATAGACCCCTTTAGGTCACCCCCAAAACTATGACCATGGACCTTTTTAGGTCATATTTTTTATAAAATTGTGACCATAGGTACTCTATAGTCACCTTTTTTTAAAAAACCGTGACCATAAATTTTTTTGTTACGATAAAAAATCGTGACTATAAACCAAGAGTCTATGGTCACAGTTTTTTGCTATGACAAAAAAAAATCATGGCCATAGACCCAAAATATTGCAGTGATATATGTACATCTTGCTTTAAATATAATTTATGTAATTCGTTGTATCTTAACTCGAAATTGCATACATACATACATGCATGTCCTCTCAGTAAAGTGGCTAATAAGAGACTTATCAAGTTTAAACCAGTAATTGTTGAACCTGACAAGGTGGTATAACTTAGTAGCTTCTAGATACAAAATGATCCAATTATGCAAAAGTGGTAAAAAAATAACTGATTTAGTTACTCCAACGGATTCTGTTAAGAAACCGTTGCCACTTGCCTAATATAGCATTAGGTAGTTAGTGTCCTATGCTATATATATTAACATTCACACTTTTTGTATCTCATCTTGTTGCATTAGCACAATTCTATGCATAACTAATTACACTTCTATTCTCCCTACATTCTCAATTCATTTTCTTTTCTTAGTAGCATAAATATTTTTCATGGTATCAAGATCTTAGTCTCAATCCATGGCTCAAATTATACATTCACCTTCAAATTTCTTCCACTATCAGATTATATTTTTTTCAAAATTACAACATATGGCAAAAGAAAGATCAGAATTCACAATCACAAGTTTATACCAGAACATATTTTATACATATTAGAAATCTTTGACAGAATATTTTAAAAGATAAATAGAAATTTAAATAAAAAATTAACAAATTTTAAAGTATAACAGAGTTAAAGAACACTAAATCTGAACAAAATTGAAGTCATTGAAGGACGCCAGAGCAGATGCAGGGAATTTAAAAAAACGTTAATGTTGTAGGAAGACGCTGAGTTGCTAACGTCGACACTAATGTAGGATCTGGTTGCTGAAGCACTGATGCTGGTGTCTGGCTGCCGAAGTTGGAGCAGAAGCTTGGACATGCCATAACTGGACAGTGAAGGAACAAATGTGAGGAGGAGAATATAGGTTGATATCTAGAATGATATGAAATTGATGCTTAGCGTAATCAACAATGATGACAAGAGATTTCGGACGATCGGCAGAAACATGCTAGACAGAAACAAGCATCGAGAGAGATATCTCAATGTTTTACCAATTATATTATTTAACTAACAACGACATTTTACATAGAATTTCTTGTCCATATATTCATCAATAAAATGAAAGGACAAAACACAAGCATAAACACATTGTTGAAGTAGGTTTGGCTATGCTTGCTTGTTCTTCAATTCCATTAATCATTAGGATGATGCATTTTTATTAGTAACTTATTTGATTAATAGTCTTCATTTCTTTAACTATTTCTAATAAGATTTCTTTTCAATTGCTCCATAATCATATCCCTAATTTTACTTTTTTTAGAATTTTTAGTTGTGCATATTTTTCTTCCACGCAACCTTCAAATGCAAATAAGTTCAATTATTATTAATTTGAAATGGCAATATTCTTAGGTTATGCACCTAATCATCACAAGGGATATATAAGTATATGGTTCCGCTACGTTACCAACAATATATCTGCCAACTTCTGCCAACTCTTATTTATAATTGTGTTTCATGGAAGTGTGTTAGTAGATGTGTCTAATAAAAATGTCTTTTTTATAACTGTGTTTAATAGAAGTGTCTTTATAGATATATTTTTCTAGATATGTTTTTTTATATATGTATTTAAAATATATTAATTATTAGACACATCCACGAACACACTTCCATGAAACACAATTATAAATAAAAGTTGGCAGAAGTTGGCAGATAATATGTTGGTACCCTATACTTTTCCATAAGTATAAATGCGTCACTAAATTTTGAGAAAATAATAATTGTACAAGATGTCTCTGGTACGGGTTGAGAGATGGATCGAGAACTTGCGGGTTGAGGCAGATGTCGGATCACTTGCCTGGAGCAATGGGGGGTGGTACCTGCAAAGACACTCCGACGCTCAAGTCAGAATGGATCTAAGAGGTAGAAGGTGTGAGGAATGAATGAATACTTGGAGGGACCTGGGTCCTCTATTTATAGGTGATGGTGAATATCTTATCTTATCTTATTTGGCTAAGATAAGGGAGACGTTTGAATTATCTTATCTTATCTTATTTGGCTAAGATAAGAGAGACGTTTGAATTCGAAAGTTGGTTAGGAGCTCTAATGGGCTGGTTCCGGGCCTTCTGGAAGGGCGAAGGGGGTCGGACCCTGGTAACCGATTTCGGGGACCGTTCTGGGTGTAGGATCCGTGGGCCGGATCCGTAACAGTTGCCCCCGGAGCGAGAGAGTGAGGGTGCTCGGTCTCATCGCTGGAGAAACATTTTCCTCACCATTGTGGTTTGGCAAGGAGATCGTTTTTTGGTTTTCCCGATCGCGGTCGAGGATTTGGGGAGTTCCTAGCCGTTTCATGGTTAGGCCAGGAGCGCGTTGTTTGGGCGTCTCATCACATGCCGGGTTTGATGACCGTTCCGAAAAAGGGCCCGGAGATCGGGTCTGGAACAGTTGCCCACGGAGCATGAGAGTATACTTTCTTGGTCTCAATGCTAAGTCATTGGAGAGTCTGATTCTCTGTAGTTCGGGAGACTGTGAGGGGCCTGAAAAAGGCGTGACGTCATCATGTACCAATTGGTAGGATGTTGGTCAATATGGATTTCCGCGAATTGGAAGACCGTCAGCTCATGCTTGTTTTGTGTGGCCTTTTTTGGGCCGTTATTGTGAACTTATTTTAGGCCTCTTGGTGGGCCGATTTCAAGACTTTGTTTATTTAGCTTATTTGGATTCCCGTTTTGTTGGCTTTGCGGGTGATCGATTCACGAGTCACTATTTTTGTTATTTGGATATCCGTTTTGTTATTTGGATATCCGTTTTATTGGCCTCAGGTGATCGATTCCCGGGTAGCCATTTACTTATTTGGATATCCATTTTATTATTTGGATATCCGTTTTATTGGCTTCGGGGTGATCGATTCCCGGGTAGCCGTTTGCTTATTTGGATATCCGGTTTATTATTTGGATATCCGTTTTGTTGGCCTCGGGGTGATCGATTCCCGGGTAGCCGTTTACTTATTTGGATATCCGTTTTATTATTTGGATATCCATTTTATTGGCTTCGGGGTGATCGATTCCCGGGTAGCCGTTTGCTTATTTGGATATCCGGTTTATTATTTGGATATCCGTTTTTTTGGCCTCGGGGTGATCGATTCCCGGGTAGCCATTTACTTATTTGGATATCTGTTTTATTATTTGGATATCCATTTTATTGGCTTCGGCGTGATCGATTTCCGGGTAGTCGTTTACTTATTTGGATATCCGTTTTGTTGGCCTCGAGGTGATCGATTCCCGGGTAGCCATTTACTTATTTGGATATCCGTTTTATTATTTGGATATCCATTTTATTGGCTTCGGGGTGATCGATTTCCGGGTAGTCGTTTACTTATTTGGATATCCGTTTTGTTGGCCTCGAGGTGATCGATTCCCGGGTAGTCGTTTACTTATTTGGATATCCGTTTTATTATTTGGATATCCATTTTGTTGGCCTCGGGGTGATCGATTCCCGGGTAGCCGTTTACTTATTTGGATATCCGTTTTATTATTTGGATATCCATTTTATTGGCTTCGGGGTGATCGATTTCCGGGTAGCCGTTTGCTTATTTGGATATCCGGTTTATTATTTGGATATCCGTTTTGTTGGCCTCGAGGTGATCGATTCCCGGGTAGCCGTTTACTTATTTGGATATCCGTTTTATTATTTGGATATCCATTTTGTTGGCCTCGGGGTGATCGATTCCCGGGTAGCCGTTTACTTATTTGGATATCCGTTTTATTATTTGGATATCCATTTTGTTGGCCTCGGGGTGATCGATTCCCGGGTAGCCGTTTACTTATTTGGATATCCGTTTTATTATTTGGATATCCGTTTTATTGGCCTCGGAATGATCGATCCCCGGGCCGCTATTTTTGTTATTTGGATACCCGTTTTGTTATTTGGATATCCGTTTTATTGGCTTCGGGCTGATCGATTCCCGGGTAGCCGTTTACTTATTTGGATATCAGTTTTATTATTGGATATCCGTTTTATTGGGAGTGGGTAGACCGATGTTGTTTGTCATAAGATGAGGTCTCCTGGTCCGAAGTCTCGTCGTACCGTGCTGCCATTGTACCTTAGGCTTATTCTCTATTTTAAGACTAGCTCACGTAGGTGTGCTATACTCCTGACCTTGTCTGCAAGGCCCTACTTTGCTTCTTTGTCGTTTTCTCCCATGGTTCTGCGTGGATTTTGGTGTGCATCGAGATCGGAAAGGAAGATTACTACTGCGTCTCGGAATCTCTTGCGTAGGGCTAGGCTGATGTTGTCGTATTCTACCGCGGTTTTCCGGTCTCCGTGGATGGTTCCGACGGAGCCATCTTCTGCCGTGAACTTCATTAGAAGGTATTTGGTAAAGATGACGGCGGAGAGGTCGTTGCTTGTTTTCCTTCCGAGGATGACGTTATAAGCGGTGGAGTTCTTGAGGACCACGAACTCGGATAGGATTGTCTTCCTCTGGCTTTCCGTCCCTTTGGTAAGGGGAAGAATGATGGAACCGTCTGGCTTGAGGAAGTTGTCTCCGAGTCCCGTGACACCGTTGCGGTGTGTTTGGAGATTTTCGTTGCGGAGCCCGAGCTTGTCGAAGGCACCTCGGAAGAGGATGTTGGAGTCTGCGCCGGTGTCCACCAGTATTCTCTGAACTAGTCCTGTTCCGATTTTCGCCGAGATGACGAAAGGTGCGTCTTCGGCCGAGGTGCTGTGCTGGCAATCCTCGGGCAAGAAAGTTATCGTTTTGTCGGCTGTGGTAGCTGGGGCTTGATCTCTGACGGCCAAGACTTTGAGGTCCTTTTTTAGTGTTGATCTTGACTTGCTTGACACATCCTTGCCCGTGATGACATTTACTACTATGGCCGGGTCATCTTCTGGACTTTCCCTGGGAGGTTATTTTTGTGTTCTCAGGTTGCGTCCTTTCCTCTCAGGTGACCTGTCTTTTTTCGCGCGTTTTGGTTCTCTGATGATTTTGGCGAACTCTGGGAGTTTGCCGTCTCTTATAGCTTGTTTGAGGGCGTCTTTAAGGTCGAGACAGTCTTGTGTCCTGTGCCTGTAACCTCAGTGGTAGTCGCAGTAAAGGGTCTTGTTGCCGCCCGTTCTTTCTCTGAGTTGTCGGGCTTTCGGGATAATACCCCGATCCGCTATCTGGTGGTATATCTTGGTAATCGAGGCTGTCAGGGGGTGTAGTTCGAGAATTTCCCGATCTTGGGTGGTCGGTTTGTGTTGGTTTGTTTGGGTTGGTCTCTTTGACTTTCTCTGGGCATCGGATTATGGCGGGGATTCGGGTTGCCGTGTGGGGTGTTGCCGTGTTGCCGTTTATTGGCGGCGACGACCTGGCTGACCTCCTCCTCGTTTATGTAGTCTCTGGCGACGTTTTGGATCTCATGCATGGTCCATACTGGCTTGGTGGTGAGGTGTTTGCGGAAGTCTTCGTTCATGAGCCCGTTGGTTAAACAGAGGCTTACGACGGAATCCGTGAGTCCATCAATCGTTAGGCATTCATCATTGAAGCGGTTCAGGTATTTTCATGTGGATTCGTCTTGTTTCTGTGTGACCCCTAATAAGCTGATGGGGTGTTTAGCTTTGGTGATTCTGGTGGTGAATTGGGCCATGAACTTCCGTGAGATATCGTGGAAGCCAGTTATGGATCCGTTGGGGAGGGCATTGAACCATTTGATCGCAGGGCCAGCTAAGGTTATCGAGAAGGCCTTACACCGGATCATGTTGGCGGCTCCTTCCAAGTTCATCCTGGCCTCGAAGGCCGTTAAGTGTTCCCAGGGATCGTTGGTCCCGTCCTATTTCATGTTAGTGGGCTTGTTGAAGTCCTTCAGGAGTTTGGCTCTCAAGGATTTTTCTGTGAATGGGATGGCTTCCATTATCACGTGCATGTTTCCTGCTCGTTTGGCCTCCCGATGGTGCCGTCGGTCGTCTTCTCCGCGTTGGTGTTTCGGGTCTAGGAAAACGCTGCGATCGTGCTGTTTGCAGTGTTGTTGCTCAGGGGGCCTGGTGTTCCTGGTATCGCGATGAGATTAGGTCCTGGAGGTCGCTTGGCTTGTATGCTCCGGGTGGTACCGTTCTTTGGGTGTGACTCGGCCTTTGAGGTTTTGCACCCTGAGGCACAACTCTTGGATTATCTGGACCGCCTTCTCTCCCAGGCCATCGGGTGGCCGGGCTTCAGTGGAAGAACGATTGTCCTCTCTTGGTTGTTGCTGGGTTGGGGTTGGTTGGCGATGTGCCGCGTTTATTATCCTCCCATGGATGGGAGGAGTGTTATCTTGGAGTTCGGGAGTTGGGCTTTGTGGGTTTGAGTTGGGGTGTCGGGTGGAGGATTGCTCCTCGAGGTTCTCCGTCATGCCGCCACGATTTGGCTGTCCCCCGTATCTGTGCAAGAACCTTGAGAACTTTCTTGATCTATTGGCTCCTGAGAGGTCTGAGCTTGGCCACGGTGGTAGCATTTAAGGAGGTCGTTCATGATGTCATGGCGACAGGGTTGTCACAGGTGAGGCGGCGGATGACAGAGGTTTGGAACCTAGTGTTGAAAGAGGTGACCTCGTGGGTTTGGAGGAAGAGCTTGAAGAGTTCAAAAGAAGAAGCAACCTCGGTGGGCATGGAGCCGAAGTAGAGGGAGAAGATGGGGCCATGGCGCTTGGAGAGACGGATGAGGGAGTGGTGAATGAGAGGGTCCAAGAGGTGGAGGTGTCCCACTAAAGGGAGGCGAGACTTTGGGCTCAGAGGATTTGGAATTTCACCGTTGGAGTAGGGCGAGGGTGCATAAAGAGTGTTATCACTAAGAAGGTAATTGCAAGTAACATTGTTCCTTTGGGATTTCGCCGTTGGAATAGGGCGAAGGTGTGTTATCGCTGCAAAGATGATGTAAGTTAAGGAAACATTATTCCTTTGGGATTTCGCCGTTGGAGTAGGGCAAAAGGGTGCGTAAACATGCAAAGGTGATGCAAGTTAAGGAAACATTATTCCTTTGGGATTTCGCCGTTGGAGTAGGGCGAAGGTGTGTTATCCCTGCAAAGGTGATGCAAGTTAAGGAAACATTATTCCTTTGGGATTTCGCCGTTGGAGTAGGGCGAAAGGGTGCATAAACCTGCAAAGGTGATGCAAGTTAAGGAAACATTATTCCTTTGGGATTTCGCCGTTGGAGTAGGGCGAAAGGATGCATAAACATGCAAAGTGATGCAAGTTAAGGAAACATTATTCCTTTGGGATTTCGCCGTTGGAGTAGGGCGAAAGGATGCATAAACATGCAAAGGTGATGCAAGTTAAGGAAACATTATTCCTTTTTGCTCTCAGTTACACGCAAGAAATCTGAGTTTGATGATTGCTCTTCTGGGTTATTCACCATGCCGCCACAACGTTGCAAAGTCCCCACAGACGGCGCCAATGTACAAGATGTCTCTGGTACGGGTTGAGAGATGGATCGAGAACTTGCGGGTTGAGGCAGATGCCGGATCACTTGCCTGGAGCAATGGGGGGTAGTACCTGCAAAGACACTCCGAAGCTCAAGTCAGAATGGATCTAAGAGGTAGAAGGTGTGAGGAATGAATGAATACTTGGAGGGACCTGGGTCCTCTATTTATAGGTGATGGTGAATATCTTATCTTATCTTATTTGGCTAAGATAAGGGAGACGTTTGAATTATCTTATCTTATCTTATCTTATTTGGCTAAGATAAGAGAGACGTTTGAATTCGAAAGTTGGTTAGGAGCTCTAGTGGGCTGGTTCCGGGCCTTCTGAAAGGGCGAAAGAGGTCGGACCCTGGTAACCGAGTTCGGAGACCGTTCTGGATGTGAGATCCGTGGGCCGGATCCGTAACAATAATATCTCGACATGTTTTAAATTATTTTAAATTTAACTTTAATCAATAATTTTAAATCACGACTATTACTAATATTTTTAATCTAATATAAAATTTTTTAAATTAGTAAAAAAATTTGTACTAACCTCTTTATTATTGTGTCCGAAACATGATCATTATCATTTAGTTGGTAGAGACAACTAATTCGTATGTCGTTAATATTTTTTTGTGTTTTTTTTTTTTTTTTTAAGATTCTCAAGAGGAGAAAAAGAGTGAAATGATGAATCTTTTGACATAAATAAAGTTAAAAAGACCATCTTTAAAATATGTGATTGGAGAAATTATAAAAATATTTATTGGAGGGAACTAAACTACTTCTTGCTTTTGGATTAAACTATGCTTAGCCGCACCCAATTAAAGGAAACTTTTGTTGAACTAAATTTTTGAGGATAATCAAGTGCGGGATGCGTTGTTATAATTTTTATTATTTAAAAAAGGGGATTGAAAGTGATGTGTTTTTTCTAGAAAGGCGGAGAAAAAGAAAAGAAAAGAAAACCATGAGTCCTGAAATATCTGCATAGTAAGAAGAACTTAAAAAAAAAAAAGTGCATTTGAAAATAGGTCTAGTTTAATTAGTATACCTAAATTGAAGGTTAACTAGTACCTTTTACTTTTTCCGGTAATTATCATAAGTGCTCAAAATTGCTAGAATTGCCTTGATCCATGTACATGTGAATCAAACCCTAATCGCGATCATAATTCAAATTCATTGTTAGGTCCTTCCCTAGCCATGTTTAATTACTTGATAATTAAGCATATTTTATATGAATGAATTTGGTGCAGGCAAAATATATAAAGTATTACCCGAAAATAGCACAAAAAATTAGCCATGAAGAATAAATAATCATATATATATATATATTGTTGAATTATTTCATCAAGCTAAATCGTCATAAATCATTAATATATACTATAAGACATCAACCATATATTGAAAGTTAAGGTTGTATTTAACTTTTTTATTTAAAAGAAACAAATAATTCTCGTCTTTTAAATTAATTATTAACATCCCATGCCATTTTTATTTTGTTTCACATTTTAAATATTTTATGAAGGAAAATTATAGATTTTATTTTTTAAAAATTTTATTTTCAAATCTTAAAATGAAGATTTAATTAATGATAAAAATATTTTTATAATATTTACGATTAAAAAAGATCTAATTACAAATTTAAAATTGGTATAAGAATTCAATTAAAAAATTATAAAGACTAACAAAATAATTTAATTAATTTTATTCATCATTTGAATCTACATAACTTAAACTAAAACATTGTTTAAGTAAATTAAATATACCAATTCTTTTTACTGATTAAGCAACAAATAAAATTATGCTCTATATTCAATTAACAATGATCAAATCTCCCCCCTTAATAATTTTTTTCCCTCCAATCACTGTTCATGTTCCATATGACTATGATTAGAGATGAACATATAAAAGAAGATTAAGTGTTAAGCATGTTCTCAACCATGTGCACACATGGAAGATCTCTGTTTCCACAAAAATGATGAAGTGCAAATGATTCAATGATGGTCCCTCCCCCACATGTGTGTGTTAGTCAATTCCATCATATTCTTAGCACAAGGGTTCATGCAATTTAATTTCTGTGATCTGGTGAATGAGACAATTAATTGTTGAACTCCACTTGAACCACATATATATTAATGTTATGTTTCTAAGTTTGATACATGTATTATTATATAATGACATTAATTAAGTTTGAAGTTCAATCATTGTAGCGGTTCTTCCAAACATATGGATTTGATTCTCAACGAAAGATTTGCTTTCGTTAATTGTTAATTAGTATAATAATTTTCATTTCCTTTAACAATCTCAGTGCATTTCATGTGCAGGATGCTGCATCAAATAATAATCATTCATATTATATACTAACTTTGGTTTCAAATAACGGTTCCGTTTAGATATATAACTTGATACATTAAATTTTAAAACTATTTTATCTAAAAAATTAGTATATATACGTTAAAAGTTTGATGTATAAAGTTTAAATATAGTAAATTTTAAAATAAGTATAGAGTAGTAGAGAACTAGTTTTTAATTAGTCAATTTTATTATTGTAAACTTATTTTTTTTATTTTTATTTTTTTAGAGAATTTAGAATATAAAACTTAGGATTTAAAATTTATAGGATAAAAAATTAATTTTAAAAAATTAACTAATATTAACTAAAAAGGTTAGTTCTCTAGTTGAACATTAAATTTTAATATATCAATATATCTAAATAAATAGGGTTTTTTTTTTTTTTTCTAAAACTGAAAGTGTATGCATTTCTCTATTTTTCTTTAAAAAATAAAATTGGGTCATTTCACTTTGTTGCATTCACTTGAATGGTTAATCTATGCATCATAAAACTCGAATAGGTATTTTCTTATATATTAACTCCTTTACGTGAATTAAAGGTCAGGGAATATTGCTATTTTCATTTTTATAATGTCACTTTTTAATAATGATATTTTTATATGATAATAATGTTAGTTGTTTATTATATTTAAATAAAAATATAATAATATAAGAGTGTTATTATTAAAATGAAAATGACAATATCCATTTAGTTGTCTCTTGCAATATAAACACTAATTTGGTCAAATGATATCCATGGAAATACTTTGAGAAGAACTAATAAATTGCTTTTATAAGATGGAACTGTAACACTTACTAATAGTTAATTTAGCTAATTATACTCTTAGCTTTTGTCTTTTGTTTATCTCAAATAGTACAGTGTAATATTTAAATTGTTAGATATTAAAATTGAGATTAAGGGATTCTAACTTAATCACAAAAATTAACTCATGAAACGAGAAACGTTTAACTTATAAACTATTAAGAGACTTTATTAATGAAAAATGTAGGATTTATAATACATCCAATAATATTGGATGGGATTAGATAACCTTTAATATTTAGGATTGGATTTAAGTTCCAAAAATTTTGAGCATGACCTACAATTAGTTTACTTTTTTTTTAAGTTTTGAATTCGAGTCTCACTCTTAATTTTGGAAGAAAAAAAAACTCAAACTCATTAAGATGCCTGCAAAATCTCTTAAATAATAGGTTTGAACTTATTTAAAATTAGCATGTATATATCTGTTTTACTAAAATATTATAAGTGATGTTTAAACTGTAGTTAAAATTTTCATTATTTACCACTTATTTACCAATTGTTAATTTTAATAGATATATGAAAAAATTTTGTTTGTATTTTATTAGATCTTAGACTCAATTAAATTTTTAGTTCCATTTAAATTTTTTATTTGTTAACAAACTTTAAGTTAAAGTCAAACTTTTAAAAATGGCCTTAATCATACTAAATGCATTCAAAACAACAAATATAGGACATAAAGATTCAAGCAAATCTAAGATCACAATCATAAAAGGAATATAACATATAAGAACAAAAATTTGTGGTTGAAAATGTGCAAACACACAATTAAAGCTCAAATCTCACTAGATATTTCGTTCAAGCTCTTTTCTATGTTCCGTAAAAAGAATACTTCATGCAAGTTCAAAAACAAGTTTTCAAATCTAATCAATGGAATGTCCTAAAAGAGATTTCTTGAAAATTCTTTACTATTTTACCAAACTTATTTACTCTACCATACAAATACAAATGCAAATATTTACTAAAACAAAACTATAAGCAAGCTAAGATATATACAAGTAAACCAAGCAAAGTATAATGCAATAAAATACTAACAAATATTCACAAAAATATAGCTATCAAAATAAGAAAATGATGCAAAGTGTTGAGAAGGAGAGAATTTACATCCCAAAATTGCGGATCCTTTCCCACACTTAAATGTTGCACGGTCCTCCGTGCAAGCACTCAATTCAGGGTGTAGAGGTATGAGGCTCCACCTTCAGCTGGTGGGCACCGGAGCTTCGGGTTGCTGTATAAACACATAAACAACAATTGAGGAGGAAGTCATAGTAATGTGGTATGAGAAAAGACAATGTGCGTATTCTAAATGCGCACGGTTTAGAACACAACACATTGGTCAGTTAAAAACAGAACCCACACAATCAAAAGTGAAATTATGTTCCTTAATCAAGTGGCCTAGGTTGCAAGTAAAGCATAAGCAAGAGATAGGGTATAAACAAACCTAGGTGACTACAACTAAAGTGAATTGAGCATAAGAGGTATTAGTTATTGAAGTTGTGCAAGTGAAAGCACAAGGTGAATAGAAAATGGCACAATCAACAATAACCAATCCAATGAAGAAAGGGAAACTACTTATTCATCACGAAAAATAATGAAGTACTCACATGGTAAAGATACTTGTTGTAAAAAGTGAAAACCTTGATAAGAATCAAGTTAAGTCACTCAAACAAATGCAAAGCATTAACAAAAAATGAGTACCAAACATGTGATGGAGTTGATATGGAAGTCATGATGAACAAGTAATTTCAACTCAATTCACTAAAGTAAAAGTGCACAATTCAAGATGTCAAACAAGGATAAAGTTTAACACATATGGTCGCGACAACATGTGAATCAAACTCACAATTCAATTAGGCAATTAAACAAAGACTTAATGCTCAGTGCACACATTCGTAAAAAATTAAACCAAAATTCAAGCTAGAAGCAACCCAATCAATCATCAATCAAACACTTGCAATTTATTCAATTAACAAATAACTAAACCAAATCTAAAATAATTACTAAAACAAAAATGAGATGCAAATAAAACAAAGTAAATCAAGTAGAGAAGAGGGAAAAGGCAAGAGAAGAGAGGGGTGGAAGAAAGAAGAAGAGAAGAAGTAGAGAGAAGAGAAGAAAAGAAGTAAAGTGGGAGAAAACAGGGATGTGCGTACACACACTAGGCAGAAAATGGGGTTATGCGCGCGCACAGTAGCGTGTGGGCGCTGTGAACAGAAGGGAATTTGATGTCTGTGCGCGTGCACAAAAGATGTGTGCGGGCACACAAGAGGGAAAAGAAGGGGTGTTCCCACGCACAAGGGTTGCGTGTGCTGCGAGCACAGGGTTGCTGAGGGTTGTGCGTTCGCACAGGGCTGTGCGCACGCACAGGTAGGTTTTTTTTTATAGGTTGGATCATGTGTGCGCGCGAACACAGGTGCGTGCGCACGCACAAGAGCGAAAAAGGGACAGAGGACAAAATCATGCGTGTGCGGCACACAGGTTGGTGTGCACGCACAGGAAGCAGAACATAGAAGTTGTGTGCGCACGAACAGATGCCCTGTTTTCAAAAAATTTTGTCTTTCAAATCTAAGGCTTTAAGCCTTAAATCAACAAAAGCTCAACATTAAAACATGCAAGAACCCATAAATTCATGATCCAAACAAAAATTAAACTAATTCTAAGCTAACCAATCAAACAAAAATGCAATTAAGGCAAATTATATACAAAGAGAAGGGTTGAAACAATGTTACCATGGTGGGGTATCTCCCACCTAACACTTTAGTTTAATGTCCTTAAGTTGGACTTATGGAGAGCTCTAATGGAGATTTGTGCTTATATTCATCTTGGACCTTTCAACAATGCTTGAATCTCCAAAATTTCCAATTGATCGCACCAAGCTTGGATGGAGTGTCCAACAAGCTATGAGCTCCCAACAAGAAAAACAAAAAGCAAACAAGAGAAACATATTCACAATATCAACATATTCACAATAGCAACCAAAAAGCAATATATTCACATATCAACATATTCACAATAACAAAAAATAAGCAACATATGTACAATCAACTAAAAATAAGCTATTCATAATATTCACAATATGCACAACAGCCAACAACAACATCATTGTAACTCCTTGGCAACGGCGCCAAAAATTTGATGAGCGAGAATTTATCGTCGATCTAGGACTAATCAAAATAGGATCTCTTCGTTGCAAGTATAGTCTAGATCAACAACTAATTCCCAATCAAAGTTAGATCAAAACAATAGTCACAATACATAACAAATATTATAAACCGAGAGTATTTAACTCCCGGGTCATTCTCCTTAAGAGTTGCAATGAGATGTCATATTATTGGCTATGGGATATTTTTGGGGTTTTGGTTGAAAGATGCAAGAAATATAAAATGGAAATAAAATAAATATGCAAGAAAATAAATGAAAGCAAGTAAAAGCAATGAAAATGGAAATTAAATACTAAAAGGAGCTCTTGGTAGGAATTGGGGAATTAAGGATTCCTATCCTAGTTATGGACCACAAACATGGTAATTGTGTGTGAATTAATCCCAATTAGTCAACTCTACATCGAGGATAAGTCAAAAGGGCATAATTGATTCCAATCCCTAAGTCCTAGTCAACACTAGTGGTCACTTAGAGTCAAGGGAAACCAAATCAATTAACAATCCTTACACAATGCGAAATGGACATCCACAACTCAATTTCACCCAATCACCCAAATTTTCAACCAAGAGAGCTAAAAACTAAGCAAAAATCTAACCAAGCATTTTGTCAAACACTTGGTGGGCATAAAAGAAAAGTATGATAAAATGACAAGAAATAATAAATACTACAACTACCAAGTAAGGAAAGTAAAGATAGCAACTCAACAAAGCAATAAATGACATGAAACATAAATTGCATTAAATGTAAATTAAAATAATAAAGTGTTGTAAACATAAAAAGCAAGGAGAATGAGAAATCAACAATATAACATAAGAAAATTAAGACAATAAAATAAAAAAAGGTAGAAGAAACTAGATGAAAATAATAATTAAACATAGAAATTACAAGAAATTAAACTAAGAAACCCTAGGTTCTAGAGAGAAGGGGGAGCTTCTCTCTCTAGAAAATAACCTACATAATGCTAAACTAACCCTAATTTCTCCCCCTCCCCCCTCTTTCACATGGAGTGAGGCCTTGTTTGATATAGGAAGAATCAGCTTCAGAAAGTCCCAAAATTGGGCTCTGGAGGCCCAGAAATCGCCCCCAGTGATTTCTATTAAGTGAGTCACATGCTAGGACGTGTGCGTACGCACAGGTGTGTGCGTACGCACAGGTGTGTGCATACGCACACATGCTGATTTTCTCTATGTGCGTACACACAGGTGGTTGTGTGCACGCAGACATGGCTGTATGGTTCTTGTGCGTACGCACAGGGGGTTGTGCGCACGCACAGTCCAATGTGTGCTTCTCCTTTGTTTTCTTCATATTTTCTCCCAATTCCATGCTCTTCTTCCACTCTTATCAAGCCATTCCAATCTATTACACCTGAAATCACTCATCAAAACCATCAAGGTATCGGATGGGATAAAAGTGGGATAAAAGTTATTAAATTAAGCACAAAATAGCATGTTTTCACAATTAGACTCAATTAAGGGAGAGAACACAAAATTATGCTATTTGGATGAATAAATGTGGGTTTAAGTGATGAAATCCACTCAAATCAAACCAAAATATACCGTCAAATACGGATTCATCAATGAGCTGAGAAACCAACTATTTTACTTCTCAAACAGGCGCATACCAACAAAGTTGCATTACTGATTAAGCTGAGAAGTCATATTTGGGTTTATTCTCGAGTAACATTAGGAAGTGGATGCTCAACTGACGTGTGAGCTCATAATCCACACTAGGGACAGGCATGCATCATAAATTGTTTGTGCATTTGGTTGTGATTGTTTACTGTTCATTCTTTTTGCTATGTGCTATCTTCTTCTTGCTAATTTTTCATTCTATGATTCTTGTCTATATTTTTAAAAATTATATGATTTAAATTTCTCTAAAGCTTAGAATAAGATAGTAAAATTAGGAATAACAGTCATAGAGAACATCATAAAGAGAGACACTAACCCTAAAGGAAGATGCCAAGATAGAATTATGACAGAATTTAATTTGTAATACAAAAATAGTCAAGAGACTTAGTAAGCGAGTCATTACGTTAGAATCAGAACTCTATATCTTACGAGAGGGATAGGTTTTCTGTGCTACACCTTACTGGGAACCATATAGGTTCACACCCCTTCCTTTTCCTACTTTTTCCCACAAATGGAGGATTTCGACTTGATTGCTGCCACTGGAGTTATATTCAGAGAGGTAACAGAGGAGCATGTATTTTCGGACCCTGCAGGAGATGCTCGAGACTAGTCCTGAAATGATGTCTGTAGACTTGTGCTTCGACAGTGGAAGGAATATAGGATAGATGGTCTTTGTTCCTTAGACTTTGCTTTTCCTCACTTTTATAGTATTTTTCAGGGATAGGACTTGATATTTTCTTTTGTTAGTCCGGATACCAGTTTAGAAATTTTCTACATGAATCAGGTATCTGGAATGTTGTCAGTTGTATATTTGTGTATATATATATATATGTATTAACAAGTCCTTCGAGTCTATAGCAATCTAACTTTGGATTATATATACATGTGTGAATTTTATTTGTTTTTATTCCGTGAATTTTATGCTACTTGAACTGACTTTATTTTGTTAATTATTTTAGATTGTACTTTATACTATGCATATACGCTGATGTCTGAACTGATTTTAACTTAAGTAAATTAATAAACCTGGCTAACATATACGATTACACTAGCGTGACTGTATTAAATATTATATTACAGAGTTCATAGTTTTATAAGGTTACTAAAAAGTAACACCTAAAAATTGACAGTAAACGGACCTATCGGAAATTAGGTTATTACATTAACCAAACCCTTCTCACTATCATTATTTCAAAAATTTTGTAGAAAACTAAGTATATATGACAAGTATAATACCTCAGTTTAAGGGGGAGGTGTTAGAATGGTAGTTAGAGTAGTTAATCTGTTTTTAGATTTAATAAGTTAGTTAGAGGTTAGTTTGATACTTTTTCTCTCTTATAACAAATTACTCTTAATATATATATAATGTTCTTTTCCACTATATTAAAAATAGATTATTGCAATGAATATCAAGTTTCTCTTTTCTATATTTTTTTCTAAACTCTCTTTTCTCTCCGTTGTTACTGCTTTTACATATTACAGTGTAAAATTGAATCTTGCATTCCAAGATTCTACCAGTATGTATAAAAATCAATTTTATTTATTTTTTCTTATAATATATTATAAGTCATACATCTATAAAGAATAAGATTTTTAAAGAATTTATAAATGTAAAGTATTTCTCACCCATGAACTAACTTTTAAAACTGAGTTAGGCTCACTTTATCTTAATTCTAATATGATATTCGAATCTATCTGATCAAATATTATTCAATTATTCATTTATAAGTGTTCATATTTCAGATGATTATTTCTAATCGTAAAATAAATATATTATAAATCTCACATCTTTTTAAAAATAGATTTTTAGAAAGTTTGTAGTATAAAGTATTCCTCATCTCATAAATTAGTTTTGGAGTTGAGTTAAATCCACTTCATTTCAACTCTAATATCATGTATATACTTATTTGATCTATTATATATTTCACCTATTTAAATTACTTAATACATAACAACACAAATTAATTATTGTGCCCTCATAGAAGATCTCTTGATGAATCTCAATATTCCTTTCTAGTTATAGAAGTTATTCATCACATAATTAACGCTAAAATAATATTGGATGATGGAATGAATGAAGTACTAATTGTACATAGTAACTTTTTATCATATGATATATGTCATCATTTTGCACTTAAAGATTGTGACTGCGATTCTATATGTCTCCTAAAATACGAAGGGTACCATTATATCAATGTTAGGTAAAAAAAAAAAAAAAAAATAGCCAGAATTTATCTTATTTAGCATTTATTAATTATCGTAATAATTAATAAATATTAAATAAGATAAATTATGGCTATTTTTGGTTGATTTTCTTTGGTTACTAAATATTTCACTATATTAATACAAAAATGTTTGGTAACAAAAAAAATCAGCCAAAAACAGCCATAACTTGCCTTATTTAGCATTCATTAATTGTTGCGACAATTAATAAATGCTAAATAAGACAAATTCTTGCTATTTTTTTATCTCCCTAACATTACCCATATCAATATCATAGCCGTTTCTTTGTGGAATTCTGATCATAAATTGCATTATTATTACATGAACACACACCTAAATAAATAAGTGGGTCGGTTTGATGAGTGCGTAAGAAGAGCATTTGAGAGAGCCTTATACGCGTTTCAGCAGTTTGAATCACTATATTTATATATTGTTACTAATAAATTATAACTTTAACAACAAAAATAATCTGATGACAATGTAGGAGCCTATCATTTGCTACTTTCTCCATTCTTTTTGTATTTAGCATTTTAAAATTTTGATATATTTTATATCAATATATCTTGATATAATTACATCTATATATATTGTTCTATTATATTCAAATATATCACTTTAATACAGTATGCTAATTTTTTTTTGTATAATAAACAGAAGATACAATAATTCGGTGCGAGTAAACCTAGTTGATTAAAAGAGATTTATATTCTCTTAACTAAGTATTAAAAATCCGATCATCTCTTTAAATACAAAAACAACTTAAAAAATTTTAGTTATTAAAATTGAGTTTAATTCAATCCGAAAAACTAGTGTATTAAGTGAAAAGTATTTTACATTTATAAATTATTTAGAGATTTTATTTTTGATAAATATAAAATTTATAATATATTTCTACGCATAAAAATAATCATCTAGAACATAAATATTTTTGCAAGTAAGTGATCCAATAATATTAAATTATATAGATTATGATACTATACTAGAATTGAAATTACGTGTAACTCAATCCTAAAAGTTAATTTATTTGATGATGTCTCATACCTGTAAATCCTGTGGAAAGCAGCCATTAACGCATCATTTGATATGTTTATATTAGCATTTAATAAGAAATTAATGAATTATATATGTTTGACAATGTAAAATCCAATAAAGGAAAAAAAAAAAAAAAAAAAAAGAAGGAGACAAAAGATAACGGGGAAAGTATAGTCATGATGGAAGTTCAGGCCACATTACAATCACATGTTTGTGGAGAAAGACACGTCAATGTTCGTGTTTGGATTAATTGGTGGGAAGCTAGAGTGCTAATCTTTCAATCAATTAATTAATGAATTATTCAGTCTATCCTAAATTTAATTATGATTAGTCTTGACCATCACTAATCATCGTGGGCCTTTCTCTATGAAACTAAATCATTAACTAAACCTGCCGACTTTCCACATATTTCGCTATTCTTAAACAAATGCACATCTCGTTAATCTGTTATAGTTTTTTATATTTTTTTATTTTTGGTAGGTTTTAGGGTTTTCTTTACAAGGCGTTACATATTTGCTTTGTGGACAAAAATATGGCTCGAAACACGCACAATAAAGTCTAGAGAGAAAAAAAAGTTAAATATTAAATTAAATTACATAGAAATTGTGATAAGTGTACACAGTAGTTCAACCCATAAACTTCCTTGTCTATTGACAATATGTATGAATTTTAATTTTGATAAACAATAATTTTTTACATACATTTAATAAAAATAATTAAGTTTTATATTAGTCTAATGAATAATCAATAATAATTTAAAATAACAGATATAATTAAATAATTATATAAAATATTTTAAATGGTTAGTATATCAAATTAAATTATATGTAAAAGATATCCTTAATTACCATTTTGGGGTTTTTGTGGGGGAGGGGACCAGAGATTAGATTATGGAATACGTAAGATGCACGAGTAGAGGACCCGTTAGCTGCTTAAGAATGTTGTGCTAATTTATTTGTGGATTAATTAATAAAGTTTTTTTTTTTTTAAAGATAAAAAATATACTCGTCTTGATCAGAATCAGTGCTTGAAATATATAACGTTTTAAATTATTTTAAATTCAACCTTTTATATAGTCATAGCAGAGTCATCCATAACTGTATAGAGATTACAATATTCAGAATATTTATTTTTTATCTATTAAAAAAGTTTCAAATTATTTAAATTATTGGGGAACACATGAAGGGAGGATACGTTGTTAGCACACATGATTATAAGCCGAAAGCCATTAGTAAAAGAGACGTTCTTTATATTGAACACGATCGAATTTATTAGGTATTCCTTGGAATTTATGTATATATTTAATAGAGCTTATAGTTGTAATATTTTGATACACTAATAGATATAAAGTATGATTTATATTTTACTATATTTATCATAATAAAATTATTAAACTCTAATTTCTCGGCATATATACCTTTTAAACAATAAATAAACTACAATAGTTTACTTTATCTAATAATGGTTTGCTTCATCGCGGCGTTGTGTTGGAGCTAGCAGTTTATTATTATTCTTTTTTATTTTTATTTTACTATTTTTTAAATTATTTATCTTCCAATTATAGTTGATGATAGTTGAAAATGTATATTTTTTTTGTATTTTCTTATAAAAATATCTTTATTTTATAATAATAAAATAATATTTATCTTTAAAAAAAATAATAATTTATTGCTACATAAAAATTAAACTTATTAATAATATACCTAAGAATACTCAATTGTTAATAATACATGGTTTTTCATGTCTCAAAAATATAATCTAACGGAAGGGATACCTTCATTCTTCACAGTAAATATAATTGAATAAGAATTTAATTTTAATATAATGTAATTGTAAAATAATTTTATATGTTATTAATTACGTAATATTATTTTAATTAAAAATAATTATTTTTATATTAATTACTTGAATGATTATTTAAAAAAATAAATATAATTAAATTATTATTATAAAAAATATTTTATACTATTAATATATTAAAATTAAACTTATATAATAATAATTTAAAAAAATCAAAGAAGTATAGGATCTCTCTTGTCTCATAACAGAATAATTAATAAATAATCCAAACAATTAGCACAAATCATATATTGTGGTAAACAAGAAGAAAATCTTTCTCCAACAGATACGGTCGCATAAAAAAAAGCTTAATAGTAGGGGACCTAACCATTGTTTAATTTGTCTCCCGATGAAAGGTGTAAAGTATTAATTTTATGGCAGGTACAAAGTGGCTAATAATTAGTATCTCCGTTGATCACAAGTAAAAAAAAAAAAATTAAAAATAGAAGTTAAAATTAATAAATTTAGATCTTTTAAATTTTAGATTTTTATTTTTGAGGATAAAGTGAGATCTCTTACCATTGAATATTTTTTTTTTTATATTTTTTTTGGTCCTATTTATGAAATAAATGGTGATAAATCATATTTTACCTTCTAAAGTAAAATTCAAAATTTAGAGAATCTAAATCCAAAATGAATATATGTTATTTGTTTCACCAACTTTTCGATGTTCAAAATGAAGCCTAGTGTAGTAGTGTGTTTGTTCGTTTTGTTTTGTTTTTTAACTACCTGCCTGCTCATGTGGCAGCCAGTTATATTTCAAAAAATGATATAAACTAATCAACTTTTAAACTACTTATTATCAAGAGAGACATGTTATGTATTTATAATGAATTGAATGAGTTTGAAACTACATATAAATTATAATATTCCTATGGGTGCTGCATTATGATCTATGAAACTACTAGATTATTCAAACCTGGCACAGTTGGTTGATTAAACTTTTTTAGAAATTGGTTAAGAATTTAATTTTTTTCAACAATGTGTATAAGAAAGACTTTACTATATATGATATGAGGTTCGTTATTGGGGATTTTATATTTATACCGCTTTATGTGTTTAATAGGGTTTGTGGTTTTCTAAATTAATACTAATATAACTCAAAATAAACTAAATAACATTGTGAGTATAAATAATATAATTTAATATTACAAGTAACTTAAACTCATACCAAATACCATTAGAGTGACAAGTTTGATACTTGACTAATTAATTAAGATGGCTATAATAAACAACAACAATAATAATAAAATTAAGACTGACTAGATCTAATTCAAATTTAAAAATTAACTCGTAGGATGAAAAATATTTCACACATAAATTATCTAAAAACTTAATCTTTGAAAAATGAACTAATACTCTAAATAGGTTTTGATACAATATAATAATTGAAATTAAACAATTCTAATTCAATTATAAAAGTTAATTTATAAAATATAAAGGATGTTTGTATTTATAAATTATTTAAACATCGTATCTTGCATTGAGAGCACGAGACTGATGATAAATAATTTGAATTGAAACTTCAGTACTTGAATCAGAAAATTTAACCTTTTTGCAACTACTTTGAAGTTTTATATATCAATCTCACAGATCTATCCCTAAAATATATATAAAGTCCATTCTAATTGCCATGTTTGAGAGATGCCAATAGCTCTTCAATTTTATTTCTTTACAAATGGAGTTCCGACAACACTGAACTTCCATTACAACCTGGTCCACTCTGGTAGCTAGATGCTACCAGAACTTATATATTGAAGCATATATATTATTGTGAATATGATGTATTTATCCATTCGCCATATTATATATATATATATATATATATATAATTAAAAAGAAAGAACAAAATATCTCATAAGATGGTGATATATGGTGTCCTTACATCATGCATTACATCATTTTTATTGATTTCTTCCTTATTATTAGTTATAGCTTTTAGACGTATAAGTGCAAATAATATTTTTTGTATTAATTGGGAGGGAAAAAAATATCATCGTATTATATGTATATATCATCTAATTAAATGCTTTTTTGACTCCTTTATGCAAGATGCTATAGGTTGGACAAAATAATCCATATCAATATTTATATTATTATTATTATTATGATGTTCAACCAAAATGCAACCTTACACGTAGCTAGGGTCAATTTTTGTCAACATTAGTCATGCCAAAGCACAAGAATATTGTTAGTCCAGAAAACTTCGAAAAAGTTAAGGAATAGGAAACGGTGGATGTGATTTGCTGTTTGTGATATCAAAATTGAAAAGTCATTTTTTAAAATTATTTTTTATTTGTTTATTTAGCAGTTATCACTCCTTGTTGTTTTGGATAAGCTTTCAAATAGTTTGCTTATACATTTACATATACATCAAAGCATGAACCACATTTATCTTTTTTTAAGGAAAAATTATGATGGAATTTCAATTTTAAGTATACGCACATGCATGACTAGTGTTTCTTTTTTTTTTTTTTTCCTTTTTTTTTTTACTGTGTTCTAGCTTAGGTTTTATAAATTTTATAACATTTCTAACTTTTATAACATATGTACTTTTTTTAAATTGATATTCTTTTGTAATATTGTTAGTGGTATAGAGCAGCACATAGAAAATAAGAGAATTGAATGAATTCTGATTAATCAGAATTAGAGTCATACATTTCATGTATATCAACAAATTTTTATTTAACACAAAAAGAGAGCTTCATCTTTTTTATTCTAACACAAAAAGAGAGAAAAAAAGAAAAAGCTAATCAATGAATCTAATGTCAAATAAAATTAAGCAAAAGCAAATTTAGCACAATTAGTGATTAAAGGTAATTTGTTTTTTTTTAACATACAAGTTAATTGTTTCACATTTTCTCCTACTCTATGCACTATCATTTCGAGTAACATGAAAAAAGTGGTGACAAAATTTTTCTGTTGTGAATCAATTGTTAAAAATATTTTTTGGAGGCAAAGTACAAATCTAAAGATTTGGATTTGGGAACCACACTAAGCAAGCAATTTATTACTGTAACCATCTCCTCGATTAAGCCCAAAATCAGATTTCAAATCCCTAATTTTGTGGTCTGAATGAAAGAAAAATAAAAAGGGTTACATTTGGTTCAAGAACCAAGAAGTTGACTTTGAAGAAATCCTAGCCGTGGCTCAGAGCAAAATACAAAAAGAAAAATGATTCTCATTTGAGCTCAAGAAGATAGAAGCCGAATTGGAGAGTAGAGTGAAACCTCACAACAAAGTTTGAAGTCTTGGAAGCATTGCAGGGACGCTAAATGGAGCACTCTACCAAGATGAAGAACAATATTTTGAGTTCAGAAGTTGGGTTCAGCGCATAGAGTCAAGGCTGTGAATCATCATCTCTTTCATGGTTTACTGTTTGTATTTCTATTTTAATGTTATATCTTTCTTTCTTTTTATTATGTGGTAAAAGGAAAAAGAAAAAGGCATCGAGAAAAAGCAATTGAGATAAAAGGACGAGAGAAACACTTTGAGAGAAAAGTCAAGAGTGATTTCAGATTTCTTTTGGTTGTATTTCCATTTTGTGTCATGTACCTGAGAGGTATTTCTTGCTAAGTTGGATAAGCATTTAGTGTGTCGAGTCTAGGTAGAGATATATCCAAGTCAATTTTTTGTTGAAGTTTGATGTGTCTTTGATAGGATTATGTTGAGTCCTTGGTATTGGTGTATATAATACTTGGATAGATAGTGAAAATTCCACCAACATTGTGGTAGAGACTTGATATAGGTTGCATTATACTAGGCAACTGAACCAGGATACATGGTTGTGTCATCTTCTTCTTCTCTGCTCTAATTCTATTTTTCAACCCTCCTTCTCTAGGCCATCAAAAACCTTCAATTGGTATCAAGAGCCAGGTCTCAAGAATCAAGCTTCATAGCTTGGAGGAAAGGTCCAATGACGAACAACATGGGTACAACCACAGTGGCCTACACTCTAACAGAGGGTCAGTCAAATAACAAGCCTCCCTTCTTTAATGGGAAGAGCTATGCCTACTGAAAAGAAAGGATGCAGATCTTCATTCAATCAATTGATTACAACATATGGAAGATAGTTGTGAATGGTCCTAAAATTCTTACAAAGACAAGTATTGATGGAGTGGTGACTCCAAAGGAAGAAGCCGAATGGAATGATGACGACAAAAAGAAGGTGGAGCTAAATGCTAAATCTATAAACTTGTTGCACTGTGCTATTAGCTTCGAGAAGTACCAAAAGGTGTCTAGATGTAAGACAGAAAAATAAATCTGGAAGAAACTCCAAGTCACACACGAAGGCAGCAAACAACTCCAAGAAACAAGGATTGATATGCTGCGCAAAAGAGTATAAAATGTTCACCATGAAGGATGAAGAAAGCATTGATGAGATGTTTGAGAGATTCTCAATCATCATAAACAGCCTAGATGTTATGGGCATGACCCACACTGAACAAACTCTGGTGAGGAAGGTCCTTAGAAGCCTTACAAAATAGTGAAAAACAAAAGCTGTTGTCCTAGCTGAGAGTAACAACCTGAGTCCACTAACCTATGATGAGTTGAGAGAGAAACTTATAGCATATGAAACCACACACACTAGCCAAGACACAAAGAAAAAAGGAGTAGCCTTAAAATCAAATATCGAATATGTGGAGGGTGATTCAAGTGACAATTTTTCAGATGACGAACTTGTGTTTTTTGTTAGGAGACTAAGGAGGCTGATGAGGAACAAAGGCAGGAACAAGGGCTCGAGCTCAAAAGAGTATAAGAAGGATTTGAGCAAAGTAATCTGTCACAATTCCAAGGAGGCAGGACACTTCAAGATCAACTGCCCAAAGCTCAAGAAAGAGGACATGGCGAAGAAAGAAAAGAAGAAAGTGCTTATGGCTTCTTGGGAGAATCTCAAAAATAATTCAGATGAGGAAAAAGACTCTGAAGATGAAGTACGAATATGTTTCATGGCTGGTGAAGAACAACAACAAGAGGTAAATTACTATGACTTATCTCTTGAAGACTTACATGTTATTGTTGATGATCTCACTCACCATTCTAAAAAATTGTTGAATAAATATAACAAATGCAATGAAGTTTTGAAAGCTGAAAATGAGTTTTTGAAAGAAAAAGTGAAGGAGACCGAATGTGCTATTGATCTAGTTGAAGAAAATAGATTTTTAAAATCTGAAATTAAAAAATTCAAAGGAAAGCACATTGTTAATCCTTCTCAAGAACTTGTTACTGAAAATGAAAGATTAAATGAAATGATTAAAAGGTTGAATAATGATTAGCAAAATTTGCACATAGTTAAAGCAACTTGGAAAATTGCTTACTAATCAAAGACCACTATTTGAAAAATCTGGTTTAGGTTATGTAACAAAAAATGATGCAGTTTTTGAAAAATCATTTTCTAACATCATGGCATCATCTTCAAAATCAAAACCCACATTTGATAAATCTGATCTTGAGTATTTCTCTAACAATGATGTTGTCTCTGAAAAGCCATATTTTGATAAAAATGCATCTTCATTAAGATCCGAACTTGCTTCAAATAACTCTAGTTTGGATTATATCTCTAACAATGAGGATGTCTTTAAAAAATCACACTTTCACAGAAGAGTCTTACATTTTAGAAACTCATTTGGGTCAAGAAATTCTGGTTTAAGTTATTTTGCAAGAGGATGTGCTAATGCTAGAAATGGATTTGTCAAAAGAAATGCACCATTTTCAAAAACAAGAAAATTTCAATCTTTTAATCACCATCAGCATAACTTCAATCATTTTTAGTAACATGCATACAGGAATAACTGCTTTAACTGCAATAAACCTGGTCATTCTTCTTCCTAATGCTTTATTGACAAAAAAAGAATAGAAAACAAAACATACATGGTTGTTAGTGATTTTAATGCACTTGGAAAACCAAGATGGATTAACTTTAAAGAATCCAAATTAGTTTGGATACCTAAGGTTACTTAAGAGTGTGTGCAGATTTGCCTAGCATCTAAGAAGAAGAAAGACATATGGTACTTGGATAGCGGATATTCTAGGCACATGACAGGAAAGTCAACATTCTTCGTCAAACTCAACAAGTATGATAGAGGATTTGTGACTTTTGGAAATGACAGCAAAGGTAAAATCATTGCAATTAGAAAATTAGGTAAAGATCTCTCTACTTTCATTAATGATGTTTTCTTGGTAGATGGTTTGAAGCACAATCTTTTGAGTATTAGTCAATTGTGTGATTTGGGTTTGATAAACCCCAATTTTGTGGTTTATCTTGTATTGATTTTAGGGGATTTTATCAACTTTTCACACATTTATTCACTAAAATAGCATGGTTTTGTAATTCTCTCTAAATTTGTGCTTAAGTGTGAAAATATGCTTTTTAGGCCTTAAAATAGCTAAATTTAATTCACTTTAATTCCATTCGATGCCTTGATATGTTTGTTAAGTGATTTCAGGATTAGAAGGCAAAGATTGGATTGAAGGAATGAAGAAAAAGCATGCAAAGTGGGAGAACTCATGAAAAATGAAGGAATTGCTAAGCTGTCAATCTTGACCTCTTTCGTACTAAATCGATCATAACTTGAGTTTCAGAGGTCCAAATTAGGCAGTTCTAGTTGCATTGGAAAGCTAACATCCGGGGCTTCAAAATGATATAAAATTTCCCATAGTTGCTATTCATACCCTGGGTCGAGCTGTACGACCCGAGCTGATTAAAGACAATTCGACCGACCTCCTCAGGTCTGGAATTCTTGATCTATTCTCAAAGAGTTCGGCCAAATCGCTACAGAGAGCCCAAGCAGGCCCAAATAAAGGGACACAGCCCAATCTAAAGGCAGCCAAAGCCTAAAAAGATAAGGGCGGTCCCCCAAAAGATAAGATGACTTCACTCAAAGATAAGATAAGATAAGATAACTATCTTATCTCCAGAAAGGTCACTCTACACTACTATAAATATACTGGAGCACCCAGGTATAACTCATACTCTGATTCTATTAAAAACCTACTTAAAGCCCATGCTAACTTAAGCATCGGAGTCTCTTGTAGGTACCACCACCCTCTGGTGACAAAGGATCAGCAGCACCATCAAATCTAACAAGTCGGACAAGTCAGCTCCGGCCACCACCGCAGATCTCAACCGAGATCGACCTACAGTTTCAGGTAACCCTCGGAACATTGGCGCTGTTGCCGGGGAACCTGGAAGTCATCCCATCTACATGGTAGACGACCATGACAATGACCACAACTCTGGTTTGGCAGACAGAACGCCAAACAAAAAAGTGGACACCATACCCAAAGATACACCTCAACAAAACGGAGAGAAGCAGTCTCCAAACTCAGAAATTCTAGAAGCCCTCTGAGAACAACAAGATCGGCTTAAGCAGCTCGAACAGGAGGCAAAATACCAACGTGAAGCTGAGAGGGACCTCCGAAGAGAAGCTAGACGATGCTGAGAGCTAGAAGATAAGCTCTTAAAGCTTGAAGATGATCTCAAAACTAAAACAGCTCAACCTGATCACAGCGACAGCCCCCACAAGGATCAAGATCCCTTCAGCAAAGAAATCATGAAAGCTAAGGTTCCAAAGGATTTTAAAGCTCCCGACATGACCCCATACGACGGTACCTCTAATCCAAGCCATCATCTCAGCAACTTTAGAAGCAGAATGTATCTCACCGATGCCTCAGACGCTATTCGATGCAAAGCCTTCCTGACTACTCTAACAAAAATGGCAATTAAGTGGTTCGACAGCTTGCCTCCCAGATCCATCACTAGTTTCGATGACTTAGCTAAGAAGTTTCTTGCTAGATTTTTCATTCAGAAGGACAAAGCCAAACACGCCCCATGCCTATTAGGAATCAAACAAGGAGATCGGGAGAGTCTTCGCTCTTACATAGAAAGATTCAACAAAGCTTTCCTGGACATACAAAGCCTACCCACAGAAGCAGCCATCATGGGTCTCATCAATGGCCTACGAGAAGGACCCTTTAGTCACTCTATATCAAAGAAACACCCAACATCTTTAAATGCAGTGCAAGAACGGGCAAAGAAAAATATCAACATGGAAGAAAATTCTTGATTAGGAGAGACCTTAAAATCCGGATTCTCCTACTCATTTCGGGATAAGGATAAAGAGTCCAAGAAAAAGGAAGATCAACATGAAGAGAAGCCTAAAAATATCACAATTACACCCCTCTTCGGGTATCTCTTGTGGATGTTTTCCGAGAAGTATGCCACAGCGAGAAGATTCCACCACCTCGTCCAATCAAAAGCAAAAAAGGAGGGGGAAATCGGACAGAATACTGTGAGTACCACCGAATTTATGGACATCCTACAAACGAGTGCTTCGATCTGAAAAATGTCATAGAAAAATTGGTAAGAGAGGGACGACTAGATCGATACTTAGCCAACAAAACGGATGAACCTAGAAAAAGAAGAAGGGATGAAGAGGTCAGACGAACTGAACAACCACCCTGCACCCCGGAGAGGCACATTCACATGATAAATAGAGGATTCGTGATAATGAGTTTTGTCGTGTCGGTCTAGAATTTCTCTTATAGAAACAAGAACTTCGTTGTAAGCATAGCTCCAAACCAACAAACAATTCTCATATCAAAAATATTGGTTGTCACAAGTACAAACCCCAATGAAAATTAACCGAAGTATTTAGACTCCGGGTTGTCTCACAAGGAATTGCAATGAAATGAATGATTATTGGCTTTGAAGGTGCAAGGGATTTTGATTGATAGAAGGGGCAATAAAATAAATGACAAGAAAAGTAAAGAGAGCAATTAAAGAAAGCAATTAATAAAGAGAGACATTCATGGCAAGGGTTGAGAATATAGGCTTTCTATCCTAGTCATTAATCATAACAATAATTAACAAGAATTTATCTTATTTCGTCATCTCCAACCTTGGAAGAAGGTTTAAGTTATCTACCATGAGAGAAAGTCAAACAAGACTAGTTAATCTCAAGTAAAAAATCCTAATCAACTCACTAATTGAATTAGTAAGAGATTAGAGTCATTGAAAATGATATTAACTAACAACTCTAGATCACTAGCATAGGTTGGGTTTCATGACTCAAGATTGCACAATTACTCTTCCCAAGCCAAGAATGCTCAAATTCTACTCTAAAACCCAACCAAACATTTTGTCAAACACTTGGTGGTAATAAAAGAAAGCATGATAAAAATGCAAGAATAATAAATCTACCAACTACCAATTGTAAGAAAAGTAAATCCACAACTCAAATCAACAATCAAAAGAACATCAAACATTAAATTTCATTCAATGTAAACAAAATCCAACATGAGCATTCATAAACATAAAAGAGACATAAAAGTAAAATTGACAAGAGAACTAAGAAGAATAGAGTAGTTAAAATAAGAAATTAAGAAGGAAACAAGATAAGAACATGAAAATTGACCTAGATCTAAGATGGAAATATCCTAAGAACCCTAATTCTAGAGAGAAGAGGGAGCTTCTCTCTCTAGAAACTAACCTACATGATGCTAAGCTACCAAACAATTGCTCCTCCCTTGCCCAAGCTTGAATTCAGCATGAAATAGCATCAGAAATGAGTTGGATTGGGACCAAAGTGAGTTGCAAATCGCTGGCTACGATTTCACTTTAGTGAACCACGTGCTCCATCGGCATGCACGTGTACAGTGCACGTGTGTGCCTCTATAAGTCAGGAAACTATGACAAATTTTATATCATTTCGAAGCCCCGGATGTTAGCTTTCCAACGCAACTAAAACTGCCTCATTTGGACTTCTGTAGCTCAAGTTATGGTTGATTGAGTGCGAAGAGGTCAGGCTTGACAGCTTTACGGTTCCTTCATCTCTTCATGAGTTCTCCCACTTTGCATGCTTTTCTCCTCACTTCTTCCATCTAATACTTGCCTTATGAACCTGAAATCACTCAACAAACACATCAAGGCATCGAATGGAATTAAAGTGAATTAAAATCACCAATTTAAGGGCCTAAAAAGCATGTTTTCACATTTAAGCACAAATCAAGGGAGAATTGCAAAACCATGCTATTTCATTGAATAAATGTGAGAAAAAAGTGATAAAATCCCCTAAATTAAGTACAAGATAAAGCACAAAATTGGGGTTTATCAAATTTTTCCACACTTAAACCAAGCAGGTAGCGCTATCAGCGCGCGCGCACACAGCGTGCATACGCGTGCTTTGCGCAATTAGAGTCAACGGCGCGTACGCGCCAGGTGCGCGCAAGCGCAGGTTGGTTTGTGCCTTAGGCCCAATGTTCACACAGTGCCAGCCTAACTCTCGGGTTTTTGGCTGGGGGTTGAATTTTTGCATCTACGCATACGCGTACATGGCGCGTCCGCATGGATGGTCAAAAATGCTTGAGGTGCGCGTACGCGCTAGATGCGCGCACGCACGGGTTGGTGCTCTATTTTTCAAAATTTTTCCAAGTTCTTGCACCAAACCAAGCCTTCTAAACCTCCAACAGCTACCAAAATACCATAAAACCTTATTTAACCTTCTAAACTACCCATTATACTCAACAAACTCAACAAAACATGAAATTAAACTAATTACCAATATGTACAAAAGAGAAAAATGAAAAGAATTTACCATGGTGGGGTGTCTCCCACCTAACACTTTTGTTTATTATCCTTAAATTGGACTTATGGGGAGCTCCTCTTAAGGTGGATTGTGCTCGAAGCTATCCTTGAACACCCACCAATGCTTGAATCTCCAATAAGCTTTAGTCTTCAAAGATGATAACTCCAAGCCTTGATGGAGTTCCACACAAGCCATGGGCTCCCAAATTTGATTCTCCTTGTGCGATCTAGGATCCCACACTTTGTTTTGACACCCATATTTAATTTGATCATCATGATTCTAATTGGGTGGCATGACCTTAGAATTCTCAAAGAAGCCTCTAAACAACTTCCTAGACCCAAACAATCTATCTCTATACCAACCCTTGCAATTAAACTTTGAACATATAACCATAATGAACCTAGAATGATGCTTCCAACCACTACACGACTCTTTCTTACTCCTCAATCCACAAAGAGCTCTAAGTTGACCATCATTTTCAAGCAAACCATATTCAAGTGGGAAAGTAAAGATTAGAGATAAGAATTTTACCCACTTGAATGTTATGTTAGATGGTGACTTAGAAAGGGGGACCTCCCCACACTTAGACAATCTGAGGTCTATTCCCTTGTGCTCTTTCTTGACTACCTCCACCTCCTCGCAAGCTTCTTCAACTTCAACATCTTCCTCTTGACAAAGTTCTTCACATTCAACCATTGATGCCAGGGCATTTTGGCCAGTTTCACTGACCTTTTCTTTACTGTTTTAGGGTAGTTTCATGCATTTTCTTAGGAAATAAGCAAGTTTTGGGTAGAATTTCACTTACATCTTGATTCAAGTAAACATTGTGAACTTTATATGATTTCATGAGAATTATGCATGAATTTAATGACAAATTGGATGATGCATGACTCATAACTCGGATTAGAGCTTTGATGCACTTTATTTGCTTAATTTCAGGATAAAGGAAGCAAGGAAAAGCCACGTTAGTCTAACTAACGTGACCACTAACGTGACCACTAACGTGGAATGGGAGCTAGCTTGCAACGTTAATGAGAAAAGTGATCGCCAATAACGTCTTCGAAGCCATCATAGCCCACGTTAATTACCACGTTAACTACATTAACGTGGTAGTTAACGTGGAGGAAAAGGAAGCTCCAAGCGTTAGTGGTAAAAGTGACTGCTACTAACGCTCCAAAAGGGCAATTGGCCACGTTAAGAGTCACGTTAACTCAGTTAACATGAACTCTAACGTGGAAGAGGAAGATAATGCCAACGTTAGTGACACTCACCTTTGTCACTAACGTTGGACTAACCCCATATTGGCTGCGTTAAGAACCACGTTAACTTAGTTAACATGAACTCTAACGTGAAAGGAGCAAGGAATCGCCAAACGTTAGTGACACTCACCTTTGTCACTAATGTTGGACTAAGCCACTATGAGCCACGTTAGTCACCACGTTAATTACATCAACGTGGAAGCTAACGTGGAGGAAAGGGATGATGAGCCAACATTAGTGACACTCACCTTTGTCACTAACGTTGGTGATGGCAATCAACACTACGTTAGTGGCCACGTTAATGTAATTAACGTGAGGCACTAACGTGGGAAAGGGGCATTTTGGAGCGTTAGTGAAAAAGGTAGGTGTCACTAACGCTCTCGAAGAATTGGAAAGCCTACGTTAAAGGTCACGTTAACTATAATAACGTGAACTCTAACGTAGGGAGAAAAGGGTACTCTCAACGTTATTGGGAAAGGTAAACCCCAGTAACATTTGCGAAGGGCCAAGAGGCAATGTTAGTGGTCACGTTAGTGCCACTAATGTTGAAGTTAACGTGGACCATTTTGGGTTAGGAACGTTAGTGAAAAAAGTGATTGTCACTAACGTTCTTGACCCCACATTTTCACTTAACGTTAACGCCACTAACGCCCTAAGCTAAAGTCCATGCCTACTGCATACTTTTTCTGCAAGTGAAGCTGAGCCCACTAAAGATGATAGCTGCTTCAACTCAAGATGCAAAGGCCTATATCCAAGACTTGAAGAGCCAACTAGAAGATCAGAAGAGTAGTATAAATAGGAGTAGTTTTGAACTAGAAAAGAGCTTTTGGGGGATTGAGAGGACTACTCTATGTATAATTTTACTTTCTCTGCAACTTCTAGTTTGATTTTTCAGAATGCATTCTCCATTTTTGTTTTCCATTCCCAGAGCCAAGAACAACTAAACCCCTTTCATTGGGTTAGGGAGCTCTGTTGTAATTTGATGGATCAATAATAAGTTTTCATTATTCTTCTTCTTTCTTTTCTCTTGATTTTACTAGAAAGCTTTCAATCTTCATCCAATTGGGTAGTTATCTTGGAAAAGAAGCTACTCATACTTGGATCTCTTCAGAACCTTGGAAGAGGAATAAAGAGATCATGCTAGAAACGTTTTCTCATGTTGGACCAAATTGGGGTCTGGATGGATATAGTGACATATAATCCTACCAACACTTTGATTTGGAAATACATGTGGTATAATCAGTGACCATACTTCATCTCTTCTCATGAGCAATTGGACCAAGAAATTGGCTATTGATCAAGATTTAAGAGATTGAATTACCAAGGAATTGGAGTTCAATCACTTAAGATTGCCAAGGAGATCAATGAATGCATTGATTGAGGAAGAGATGAAAATGAACTTGATCCAGAGAATACAACATCTCCTAAGCCCAATGAATCCCCCATTTCTGATCTTACCCATTTTCTTTAATTTCTGCAAATTACTTTCATGCTAAATTCCCCAAATCTCCATTTAAGATTCTGCAATTTACTTTCCGTCATTTACATTCCGTTATTTACTTCTTGCAATTACATCTTCTGTTATTTACTTTTCCGCCATTTACTTTTCTGCAACTATCAACTCAATTCTGCTTAGCTCAACTAGAACATTCCTCTAATTAAAGTTGCTTGACCAATCAATCCCTGTGGGATTCGACCTCACTCTATTGTGAGTTTTTACTTGACGACAATTCGGTATACTTGTCGAGGGAAATTTGTTGAGAGACAAGTTTTCGTGCATCAAGTTTATGGCGCTGTTGCCGGGGATTGATTTTGCATCAACAATGATTAAATTGGTGGATAACTAGATTGAGCATTTTTTTTATTTTGTTTGATTTCATTTGAGTAATTCACTTTCAGTTTAGTTGTTTTCTTACTTTTCCCGTACCTTTTTCTTAGTTGTTTACAATTCAGTTCACTAACCCACTAACTGTTTGATATATTGCATCATTCACACTAACAGCATTTTTAACAAGAATACTCTCTGCATCTACCCCTTCTTGCTTTTGCCTTGTTGGTTGTTTGACAGGTAGAAGAAGCGGGGCTTCAACTTCCTTTGATTCTGAACCAGAGAGGACCTTCCTTAGATTAAGGAGGGAAGCAAGAGGAAAGAGAGTAGTTGGTACAGAGGAAGAAGAGGAGTATTTTGAACCAGACATGGATGAGAATATGGAGAACTATCATGAAGAAGAGGCTCACAACCATGGCAGAGAAGGCCCAGTGCATCATGCTGGGCAAAAGAGAAGAGTTATGGGATCTTACATCAATCCAAACCCAGGAAACTGTGGAAGTAGCATCCAAAAGCCAACCATACATGCCAACAACTTTGAACTAAAGCCACAGCTCATCACCCTTGTTCAGAACAACTGTTCATTCGGAAGAAGTGTTCAAGAAGATCTCAATCAACATCTAGCCACCTTCCTGATGATATGTGATACTGTGAAGTCTAATGGTGTTTATCCTGACACCTATAGACTGCTTCTATTCCCCTTCTCACTCAAGGACAAGGCATCTAAATGGCTGGAATCCTTCCCGAAGGAGAGCTTAACAACCTGGGAAGATGTGGTGAACAAATTCTTGGCGAGATTCTATCCTCCCCAAAGAATCAACAGGTTGAGAGCTGAGGTTCAAACTTTCAGGCAACAAGATGGTGAGACTCTATATGAAGCATGGGAGAGGTTTAAGGATCTGACAATAAGGTGCCCACCAGATATGTTCAATGAATGGGTGCAGTTACACATTTTCTATGAAGGTCTTTCTTATGAATCAAAGAAGGCAGTAGACCACTCATCCGGGGATCTCTGAACAAGAAGAAGACTATTGAAGAAGCCATAGATGTTATTGAGACTGTAGCTGAGAATGACTACTTCTATGCTTCTGAAAGGGGCAACACTAGAGGAGTAACGGAGCTAAACAATGTGGATGCACTGCTAGCTCAAAACAAGATGATCACCAAGCAGCTGGCTGACCTTACCAAGAAGATGGAGAGGAGTCAAGTAGCAGTAATCACCACCTCAACAGCAGCTCAAGAAAGAGTGAATGAAGAAGCAGAGGGTGATCAGGAACAAGCCAATTACATTGGAAATCCACCTAGGCAGAACCATGACACATACTCCAAGACTTATAATCCTGGTTAGAGGAACCACCCAAAATTTGGGTGGGGAAATCAACAAGACCAAGGCTAAGATCAGAGACGCCACAACCCCAACAACAATGCAGCTCACCAACATTCCACACAGAGATCATATCAACACCCACCTAACAACACACCTCAACATCCATACCAAAGCCAAAATGGCCCTTCTCATCCCTCCAATCTCAACTCACCATCATCGGAAGAAAGACTATCAAGGATTGAGACTCTACTTGAAGGCATATGTAAGGAGGTCCAGGACAGTAAAGTGTTCTGAGAGGAAGTGCGGTCCAATATGCTGAATCAAGATGCTGCATCAAGAAACTTGAGACACAAATTGGCTACCTATTCAAGCAAATTCCCAGCCATAACCTGTGCAGCAACACCAACCCAAACCCAAGAGAGGAATGTCAGGCCATCACCCTCAGAAGTAGAAAAGAATTGAAGGAAATTCCTAAGAATTCACAAGAGAAGAACTCAGATGAAAGGAAAGAGGAGCGAGATGAAGTCCAAATTCCCATTCTCAGTTCACAGTAAAAAGGAGAAATGCTGAAGCTAGACGTCCCAAAGGCTCCATACCCTCAGGAATAAAAAAAGAGGGGGGGGGGACGACAACCAGTTCTTAAGATTTTTGGAAATCTTCAAGAAACTACAAATCAACATACCCTTTGCTGAAGCAATAGAGCAAATGCCGCTCTATGCCAAGTTTTTAAAGGAATTAATGACTAAGAAGAGAAGCTGGAAGAGCAATGAGACTGTGATACTCACCGAAGAATGTAGTGCCATCATTCAGCACAAACTACCCCAGAAATTGAAGGATCCTGGGAGTTTCCAAATCCCTTGTATTATAGGGGAAATCACAGTGGAAAAGGCTCTGTGTGACTTAGGAGCCAGCATAAATCTGATGTTAGTAGCTATGATGAAAAAAATGAGGATTGAGGAGGCTAAGCCAACAAAAATGGCCCTACAACTGGCAGACCGATCGTTCAAGTTTCCTCATGGCATAGTAGAAGATTTGTTGGTAAAGGTAGAAGATTTCATCTTCCCAGCAGACTTTGTAGTGCTGGATATGCAGGAGGAAGCCAAGGCCTCCATCATCCTGGGGAGACCGTTCTTGGCCACTGCTGGAGCTGTCATCGACGTTCAAAAAGGTGAACTCACCCTGAGATTACACAATGAAAAGATGACATTCAATGTATTCAAGGCCATGAGTTACCCATCAAAACCATTGGGAGAATGTATGAGGTTGGATTCACTGGAAGATGTAATACAGGAGATTTTTGAAGAGGAAGAACTTGAAGGGTTAATAGAGGAGGAATCAACATCTAGCGAAGAGGCTGCAACAGCAGAGATTCATATACAGGGTGCACCAAGGGAAGAGAATGAAAAGATAGAAGCATCCCAAACTTGAACTCAAAGCACTGCCACCCACTCTCAAATATGCATACTTAGGAGAGAGTGAAAGTTACCCAGTAATTATAAACTCATCCCTTAGCCGAGATCAAGATGATGAATTACTCCAAGTATTGCGAAAGCATAAGGATGCCATTGGATAGACCCTCGCTGACCTGAAAGGAATCAGTTCGGCCATATGCATGAATAAGATACTATTGGAAGATGATGCCAAACCATCCATTCAACCCCAAAGGAGGCTGAATCCAGTCATGAAGGAAGTGGTACATAAAGAAGTTATGAAGTTATGGCAAGGAGGGATAATTTACCCGATCTCCGACAGCCCATGGGTCAGCCCCGTGCAAGTTGTCCCAAAAAAGGGAGGAATCACTGTAGTCCCCAATGAGAAGAACGAACTAATCCCTACAAGGACCGTCACAGGATGGCAGATGTGCATAGACTACAGAAAACTCAATGAAGCTACAAGAAAAGATCACTTCCCCCTTCCTTTCATGGATCAGATGCTGAAAAGACTTGCAGGACATGCATGTTACTATTTTCTCGATGGTTACTCAGGATATAACCAAATAGTGGTTGATCCTAGAGACCAAGAGAAAACCTCATTCACTTGCCCATATGGAGTGTTTGCCTACAGGCGCATGCCATTTGGGCTATGTAATGAACCTGCAACTTTCCAACGCTGCATGCTCTCCATTTTCTCAGATATGATAGAAAAATTCATTGAAGTCTTTATGGATGACTTTTCGGTATTCGGAGATTCCTTCCCTAATTGCCTAAATCACTTGGCCCTGGTATTAAAAAGATATCAAGAGACCAACTTGGTCTTGAACTGGGAGAAATGTCACTTTATGGTGACAGGGGGAATAGTTCTTGGCCATAAGGTTTCTAACCGAGGCATTGAGGTAGACAGAGCTAAGGTGGAACTCATTGAAAAATTACCCCCACCAAGTGATGTCAAGGCAATTAGGAGCTTTTTAGGGCATGCCGGCTTTTACAGAAGGTTTATTAAAGATTTTTCAAAGATAGCCAAACCCTTAAGCAATCTCCTTGTATCTGATACACCATTTGTCTTTGATGAAAAATGCATGCTAGCATTCGAAAACTTGAAAAAGAGGCTGTCCTTTACCCCTATCATTTCCCCACCTGATTGGAACTTACCATTTGAACTGATGTGTGATGCATCTGATTTTGCAGTAGGGGCAGTGTTAGGGCAGAGGAAAGATAACTTAGTCCATGTGATATCTTATGCCAGCAAAGTCCTCCATGACACTCAAAGAAATTACACTACCACTGAAAAGGAGTTGCTGGCAATAGTTTTTGCATTTGACAAGTTTAGATCATACCTCATTGGTGCCAAAGTGATTGTTTTCACAGACCACACAGCACTTAAATACTTGTTTGTCAAGCAGGAATCAAATCCAAGACTGATAAGGTGTATCTTATTGTTGCAGGAATTCAATATTGAGATTAGAGACAAGAAGGGAGTGGAGAACAAGGTAGCCGATCACCTGTCCAGGATCCCTCATGACAAAGATGGAACACATGATACAAGTGTGAATGAATGTTTCCCAGATGAGCAGTTAATGACGGTTCACAAAGCACCCTGGTTCGCAAACATTGCTAATTTCAAGGCAACTGGGGCTTTACCTCCGGAGATCAACAAATATCAAAAGAGAAAGCTCATCAATGACACAAAATATTTTGTCTGGGATGAGCCATATCTCTTCAAGAAGTGTTCAGATGGAATCCTGAGAAGATGTGTTTCAGAAGAAGAAGGAAGAGAGGTCCTATGGAACTGTCATGGCTCATGCTATGGAGGCCACTTTGGAGGGGAAAGAACTGTAGCCAAGGTGTTACAGAGTGGATTCTTTTGGCTCACCCTTTTCAAGGATGCCAAGGAAGTAGCAAAGAACTGCAATGAATGCCAAAGAGCTGGAAACGTACCCAAAAGAAATGAGATGCCACATAATTTCATTTTAGAGCTGGAACTGTTTGACGTAATGGGGAATCAATTTTATGGGACCATTTCCAACCTCATATTCAAACAAGTATATCTTGGTAGCAGTGGATTACGTTTCCAATTGGGTAGAGGCTGTTGCAACCCCAACAAATGATAACAAGGTGGTCATAAACTTCCTCAGAAAGAATATCTTTAGCCGGTTCCGAGTCCCACGAGCACTCATCAGTGATGGAGGAAGCCATTTCTGTAATAGACCACTAGAAGCTCTTCTCCTACGATATGGGGTGAAACATAAGGTCACCACACCTTACCACCCCCAAACAAGTGGGCAAACCGAGATATCTAACAGAGAGCTAAAAAGGATTCTGGAGAAGACTGTAGGAGCATCAAGAAAAGACTAGGCAAAGAAGCTAGATGATGCTCTTTGGGCATACAGAACGGCATTCAAAACACCTCTTGGAATGTCCCCATACCAACTGGTATATGAAAAAGCATGTCATTTACCACTGGAGCTGGAACATAAAGTCCTCTGGGCTCTCAAGCTACTAAATTTTGATAGCAATGCTGCTGGTGAAAAAAGAGTCTTGCAGCTGCAAGAAATAGAGGAGTTCAGATCTCAAGCCTATGAAAATACCAAAATCTATAAAGAAAAGGCAAAGAGAAGACATGACCTCAATCTGACACCCAGGAGCTTCGAAAAAGGACAACAAGTGCTCCTCTACAACTCTAAATTGAGACTTTTTCCGGGGAAACTCAAGTCAAGGTGGTCAGGACCCTTTCTTGTCACAAAAGTCTCACCATATGGACACATAGAAATCATAGAGGAAAGTTCGAAGAGGACTTTCACTGTGAACGGACAAAGGCTCAAGCACTACATGGGAAACATGGGGGAAAACCCCAAAATGAAGTATCATCTCAATTAATGGAGGAATCGTCGAGCTAGCAACGCTAAAAGAGCGTTTCGTTGGGAGGCAACCCAACCTAAGGTAGTTTCTTTTCATTGTCATTTCAATAAAAATCACAAGTAGTTTAGAATCACACTACACTCCTTCAATGGCAAATTGCTAGCTCCAACCAATCAGGGAAACCACTTAACAGTAGTTTAGTTTCCAGTTCTTAGTTATTTAGTTAATAACAACACATGAGGTTCTCCGCATGTATTCAATCTGTGATACTAGCCAAGGAACTAAGTTTGGTGTGCACACACCAAAATTAGTTCAGAAATTCACAATGCATACATGCATGCTAACTATTTCTCAAGTGCTTTGGGAACAAGCAACTTCCAACAACTTTGCAGGAATCTTCTGGAGAAATGGTGCACTATCATCCAAGGAGGTGAAGAAGGATGCAAAAACTATGGATGATGACAAAAGGGTAGCTAGAAGCCACCACCCGAAGGTTGTATTATTACTTGACTCTATATACTTGGAATGCAAAAAAATTGGAAGTCTGAATGTGTCCTTGATTAATAGTTACGCTTTAGTTTACATCATTAGAACTTAATGCCTGTTTTCCTTGCATTTGTCACGTGTGTGCTGGTCCAAGTCACCTGCTGCATCTTCACCTTGCTTACTTGTATGCTTGTCCTTTTGAATCAAATAAAAAGAGAATGTATGCTATGAAAGACCAAAGTGAGGTTCATATTGTGGAGTAAGTTCTTAAACTTGTGGTGTAGTAATCACTTAGCTAAGTTGGTTCACTAACAAGGTAGGAAGGCAACTGTCTGTCCTGAATCATATATTTGAAACACACCCCATGAGACTAGCTAAATAACAAGATCCTAATAAGAAAAAGGAAAAGAACAATAAGAGTTGAAAAAGAAAGAAAAGTAATAAGAAATAAGGCTAGGCACCAAGGGCTTGAATCTTGAGGGATGTGTCTATGGTGCTCTTGTACCAAGGATCTGCTTGGATGAATAAGTTCTTAGGAGTGCTTCATCACTTGGTAACTTGGGTTAACTAACCCGGGATTATCAATTGAAAATCCACTATCAAGAGCAACCTTGCTACAGAACATTTAGTAACCCAAAGAGGTGCTGGACACCAAGGCCTCAAGGAAAGAAAATAACAAACCATGTGCCTGTGGTGTGCATGTATGGGGGAGAGAGACTTGAGGGAGTAAGTCCTTAGGGGTGTTTTAACACCTAGCACCTTGAACCAACTAGTTCGGAAGTGTTGGCTGAAAGCTTATTTTAAAGAGTCGCCCCCTCAAAGAACACTTAGCCTAAGGATGCAATAAACCTTGAAAAGACAAAGGGATCAATAAATAAAAGTCTCAAAGGGTGCAATCAAGTGAGTATTCTAGGGCATGATAAAGGTCTGAAAGCCAGTAAAAGAATGAACCTAAGTTACTATGCATAAAACCCCATAAAACCAAGGACATGACTTCCACAATAATGATTCATTCCTCTTGTCATTTCATTCATCATTCTCATGTTTCAGTACTTGCTTAGGGACAAGTAAGCTTTAAGTTTGGTGTTGTGATATCAGGGCATTTTGGCCAGTTTCACTGACCTTTTCTTTACTGTTTTAGGGTAGTTTCATGTATTTTCTTAGAAAATAAGCAAGTTTCGGGTAGACTTTCACTTACATCTTGATTCAAGCAAATATTGTGAACTTTATATGATTTCATGAGAATTATGCATGAATTTAATGACAAATTGGATGATGCATGACTCATAACTTGGATTAGAGCTTTGATGCACTTTATTTGCTTGATTTCAGGACAAAGGATGCAAGGAAAAGCCACGTTAGTAGCCACGTTAGTCTAACTAACGTGACCACAAACGTGGAATGGGAGCTAGCTTGCAATGTTAATGAGAAAAGCGATCGCCAATAACGTCTTCGAAGCCATCATAGCCCACGTTAATTACCACGTTAACTACATTATCGTGGTAGTTAACGTGGAGAAAAAGGAAGCTCCAAGCGTTAGTGGTAAAAGTGAGTGCTATTAACGCTCCAAAAGGGCAATTGGCCACGTTAAGAGTCACGTTAACTCAGTTAACGTGAACTCTAACGTGGAAGAGGAAGATAATGCCAACATTAGTGACACTCACCTTTGTCACTAACGTTGGACTAACCCCATATTGGCTACGTTAAGAGCCACGTTAACTTAGTTAACGTGAACTCTAACGTGGAAGGTGCATGGAATCGCCAAACGTTAGTGACACTCACCTTTGTCACTAATGTTGGACTAAGCCACTATGAGCCACGTTAGTCACCACGTTAATTACATCAACGTGGAGGAAAGGGATGATGAGCCAACGTTAGTGACACTCACCTTTGTCACTAACGTTGGAGATGGCAATCAACAGTACGTTAGTGGCCACGTTAATGTAATTAACGTGAGGCACTAATGTGGGAAATGGGCGGTTTGGAGCATTAGTGAAAAAGGTAAGTGTCACTAACGCTCCCGAAGAATTGGCAAGCCTACATTAAAGGTCACGTTAACTATAATAACGTGAACTCTAACGTAGGGAGAAAAGGGTACTCTCAACGTTATTGGGAAAGGTAAACCCCAGTAATGTTTGCGAAAGGCCAAGAGGCAACGTTAGTGGTCACATTAGTGCCACTAACGTTGAAGTTAACGTGGACCATTTTGGGTTAGGAACGTTAGTGAAAAAGGTGATTGTCATTAACGTTCTCGACCCCACATTTTCACTTAACGTTAACGCCACTAACGCCCTAAGCTAAAGTCCATGCCTACTGCACACTTTCTCTGCAAGTGAAGCTGAGCCCACTAAAGATGATAGCTGCTTCAACTCAAGATGCAAAGGCCCATATCCAAGACTTGAAGAGCCAACTAGAAGATCAGAAGAGTAGTATAAATAGGAGTAGTTTTAAACTAGAAAAGAGCTTTTGGGGGATTGAGAGGACTACCCTCTGTATAAATTTACTTTCTCTGCAACTTCTAGTTTGATTTTTCAGAATGCATTCTCCATCTTTTTTTTCCATTCCCAGAGCCATGAACAACTAAACCCCTTTTATTGGGTTAGGGAGCTCTGTTGTAATTTGATGGATCAATAATAAGTTTTCATTATTCTTCTTCTTTCTTTTCTCTTGATTTTACTAGAAAGCTTTCAATCTTCATCCAATTGGGTAGTTATCTTGGAAAAGAAGCTACTCATACTTGGATCTCTTCAGAACTTTGGAAGAGGAATGAAGAGATCATGCTAGAAATGCTTTCTGATGTTGGACCAAATTGGGGTCTGGATGGATATAGTGACATATAATCCTACCAACACTTTGATTTGGAAATACATGTGGTATAATCAGTGACCATAATTCATCTCTTCTCATGAGCAATTGGACCAAGGAATTGGCTATTGATCAAGATTTGAGAGATTGAATTACCAAGGAATTGGAGTTCAATCACTTAAGATTACCAAGGAGATCAATGAATGCATTGATTGAGGAAGAGATGAAAATGAACTTGATCCGGAGAATGCAACATCTCCTAAGCCCAATGAATCCCCCATTTCTGATCTTACCCATTCTCTTTAATTTCTGCAAATTACTTTCATGCTAAATTCCCCAAATCCCCATTTAAGATTTTGCAATTTACTTTTGGTCATTTACATTTCGTTATTTACTTCTTGCAATTACATCTTCTGTTATTTACTTTTCCGCCATTTACTTTTCTGCAACTATCAACTAAATTCTGCTTAGCTCAACTAGAACATTCCTCTAATTAAAGTTGCTTGACCAATCAATCCCTGTGGGATTTGACCTCACTCTATTGTGAGTTTTTACTTGACGACAATTCGGTATACTTGCCGAGGGAAATTTGTTGAGAGACAAGTTTCCGTGCATCAACCATTTCTTTACTAACTTCTTCTAGCTCTTCCCCACTCTTCATGTTACAACATGGAGGTAATGTAGAACTTATCTCAACATCTACCTCAATTTCAATAGGAGAAGATTCCTCAAATACCAAAGGATCATGTGTTGGTGTGGGATCATCTTCAAGAGGACGAGTTGTTATTTGCTCACCTTCTTCCAATTCTTCATCATTCGTTATATGCTTAGGAGGTTGCGCATTATCCTCCTCAACATCATCTTCAAGTTCAATAGAAGAAAGTTCAACAACTTCCACAAGATCATCAACAACATCACTTGGTGTGGAAGTTTTCTCAAGCTTGGAATCCACCTCTTGCTCAACTTCACCTAGCTCTTCAACCACTTCTTCTTCATTAACACTCTCCATCCTTTCCACTTGTTGCACGACACACTCCATGCTCCGCTCTTTGGTTGGTTCTCCACATTCATCCGTGGAGATGCTTTGTCTACGGTATGAATCCCATGCATCCAAGTTGGCTTTAATTTTGGCAAGGTTAGCCTCGATAGTTTCGTGTCTCTTTTGGGCTTCCTCTTGCTCCTTTTGAAAGATTATTGCTTGAAGTCGATCCATTGCTTCCTTGAGATGATCCATTGGCTCTTGTTCCACTTGGCTAGTATAAGTAGGATCATATTGCTCTTGGATTGATGGATATGGGTATTCTTCCATAGAGAGTTGTGGTGGAAAGGGGAATTCATTTTGTGGTTGAAAGTTATCATACATGGGAGGTGATTCATCTTGGTAAGAATAGTGAGGTAGTGGTTCTTGAGAGTATTGGTGGTGGAATTGGGGTGGTTCTACATATGGTTCATATGGTTCATAAGGTGGTTGGTATGGTGGGTAAGGATTAGGGTCATATAGAAGTGATTGGGGGTAAGGGGCTTGTGAGTATGATGGTTCAAAATTATGTTGAGGAGGTGGTTCATAGGCATATGGTGGTGGTTGTTGACAATCACAATAAGGGTCACCACATCCATTAGATTAATATGCATTAGGATTAGAGTTATACCCATAAGAATCCGGAGGTTGTTGTTGCCAAGAAGGTTGATCAATCCCTTGAGGCTCCTCCTACCTTTGATTGTTCCATCCTTGATGCATATTGTCATTATAGTTCCCATTCCCTACAACATAATTTGAGCCAAACTCATAGCCAAAGTGAGGATGAGAATTCATAGTAACAAGAGAAAATAAAAACAAATACTAGTAAGAACCAATAAAAACTAACTCCTAAAACAAGCAAAAACTAGCAAAGAAGCATATTAACATATATACAATAGCCAATAACATAACACCATTATAACTCCCTGGCAACGGTGCCATTTTGATAATGAGTTTTGTCGTGTCGGTCTAGAATTTCTCTTATAGAAACAAGAACTTCGTTGTAAGCATAGCTCCAAAACAACAAACAATTCTCATATAAAAATATTGGTTATCGCAAGTACAAACCCCGATGAAAATTAACCGAAGTATTTAGACTCCGGGTCATCTCAGAAGGAATTCAATGAAATGAATGATTATTGGCTATGAAGGTGCAAGGGGTTTTGATTGATAGAAGGGGCAATAAAATAAATGACAAGAAAAGTAAAGAGAGCAATTAAAGAAAGCAATTAATAAAGAGAGACATTCATGGCAAGGGTTGAGAATATAGGCTTTCTATCCTAGTCATTAATCATAACAATAATTAACAAGAATTTATCTTATTTTGTCATCTCCAACCTTGGAAGAAGGTTTAAGTTATCTTCCATGAGAGAAAGTCAAACAAGACTAGTTAATCTCAAGTCAAAAATCCTAATCAACTCACTAATTGAATTAGCAAGAGATTAGAGTCATTGAAAATGATACTAACTAACAACTCTAGATCACCAACATAGATTGGGTTTCATGACTCAAGATTGTACAATTACTCTTCCCAAGCCAAGAATGCTCAAATTCTACTCTAAAGCCCAACCAAGCATTTTGTCAAACACTTGGTGGGTAATAAAGGAAATCATGGTAAAAATGCAAGAATAATAAATCTACCAACTATCAATTACAAGAAAAGTAAATCCACAACTCAAATCAACAATCAAAAGAACATCAAACATTAAATTTCATTCAATGTAAACAAAATCCAACATGAGCATTCATAAACATAAAAGAGACATAAAAGTAAAATTGACAAGAGAACTAAGAAGAATAGAGTAGTAGAAACAAGAAATTATGAAGGAAACAAGATGAGAACGTGAAAATTGACCTAGATCTAAGATGGAAATATCCTAAGAACCCTAATTCTAGAGAGAAGAGGGAGCTTCTCTCTCTAGAAACTAACCTACATGATGCTAAGCTACCAAACAATTGCTCCCCCTTTGCCCAAGCTTGAATTCAGCATGAAATAGTATCAGAAATGAGTTGGATTGGGCCCAAAGTGAGTTGCAAATCGCAGGCCACGATTTTACTTTAGTGAATCACGTGCTCCATCGGCGCGCACGCGTACAGTGCATGTGCGCGCCCCTATACGTTAGGTAACTATGGTAAATTTTATATCGTTTCGAATCCCTGGATGTTAACTTTCCAACGCAACTGGAAATGTCTCATTTGGATCTCTGTAGCTCAAGTTATGGTCGATTGAGTGCGAAGAGGTCAGGCTTGACTGCTTTACGGTTCCTTCATCTCTTCATGAGTTCTCCCAGTTTGCATGCTTTTCTCCTCACTTCTTCCATCCAATACTTGCCTTATGAACCTAAAATCACTCAACAAACACATCAAGGCATCGAATGGAATTAAAGTGAATTAAAATCACCAATTTAAGGGCCTAAAAAGCATGTTTTCACATTTAAGCACAAATCAAGGGAGAATTGCAAAACCATGCTATTTTATTGAATAAATGTGAGAAAAGGTGATAAAATCCACCCAAATTAAGCACAAGATAAACCACAAAATTGGGATTTATCAAATCGCAGGAGGAGGGATCTCCAAATCATCTCGCAAAAGGCACCTTAAAGAAGTGTATCATGTTAGAGGAGAGGAAGAATCACCCGACCTCCCTACCATAACTTTTACGCAAGAAGATGCGGCAGGCGTCATCCCGGGACATGATGATCCCATGGTCATTACTATCATATTGGCTAATGCTAATCTCCACCGTTCATTGGTGGACCAAGGAAGCTCAGCGGATATTTTGTTTAAATCCGCCTTCGAGAAACTCGGCTTACAGGAAAAAGAGCTCAGAGCATATCTGAACAACTTGTTCGGACTAGGAGATACTCCAATCCAACCTCTTGGATATATTTCACTACACACGACCTTTGGAAAGGGAACTCGGTCAAGGACACTTAACATAGACTACATCGTAGTCAACGTGAGCTCAGCCTACAATGCCCTAATAGGTCGAACAACGCTAAATCGGCTTGCCGCCGTAGTGTCAACTCCACATCTATGCATAAAGTTCCAACCCCAGAAGGGATAGCCACGATAAAAGGAGACCAGAAAACTGCGCGACGCTGTTACAACGAAAGTCTGAACCTTAGAGGCAAAGTAGAAGAAATCAACACAATCGAACTCGGGGGAGTTCGAGGTTGGGAAAAAATTTGACCACAACCGGAAGGCGAGATCGAGGAAGTACAAATCGGGAATGTCCCAGATAAGACAACAAGTATTGGGGCAACTTTGAAAGGAGACATAAAGGAGTCTCTGATACAGTTCCTAAGAGATAATGTCGACCTCTTTGCATGGAAGGCCGCGGACATGCCGGGCATAGATCCCAAACTAATGTGCCATAAACTAGCAGTATACCCAGAATCTCGGCCAGTACAACAGAAGCGTTGGAAGCTCGGACTAGAAAGATCCCAAGCTGTGGAAGAACAGATACAAGCTCTACTGGAGGCAGGATTCATAAGAGAAGTCAAGTACCCACTATGGCTGGCCAACGTTGTATTGGTGAAAAAGTCAAATGGAAAATGGCGAATGTGCACCGATTACACCGACCTCAATAAAGCATGTCCAAAAGATCCTTATCCACTCCCAAGCATAGACACTCTAATAGATGCCTCTTCCGGATACAAGTACCTTTCTTTCATGGATGCCTACTCAGGATATAATCAAATCCTGATGTACCCACCTGATCAAGAAAAGACCTCATTCCTAACCCCAAAAATAAACTACTGTTATGTCGTCATGCCATTCGGACTCAAAAACGCAAGAGCTACCTACCAAAGAGTAATGAATAAAGTCTTCGCAGACCATATCGGGAAACTCATGGAGGTATATGTGGACGACATATTGATAAAAATACAAAATGAGGAATCATTACTGTCCGACCTCGCCAAAGTGTTTGACACCATCAGAAAGCTTGGCATGCGACTTAATCCCGCAAAGTGTACCTTTGCGGTAGAAGCCGGAAAATTTCTGGGTTTCATGCTAATACAACGAGGAATCGAGACGAACCCGAACAAATGCCGAGCTATACTCAACATGAAAAGTCCATCCTATGTCAAAAAAGTACGACAACTCAACGGAAGACTGGCATCCTTGTCCAGATTTCTAGCCGGATCGGCCATAAGATCTCTTCCCTCTTACGCCACACTAAGGAAGGGAAATAGGTTTGCATGGACCACAGAATGCGAGCAAGCCTTCCAGGATTTCAAAAAATTCCTAGGACAACCACCCATTCTTACTCGGCCACGAGAAGGAGAAGCACTCATATTATACCTCGCAGTGGGAAGTCAGGCAGTAGCCTCAGCGCTAGTCAGAGAAGACGAAGGTGGGCAACAACCCATCTACTTCATCAGCAAAGCTCTACAAGGGGCCGAACTGAACTATCAAGAGATAGAAAATTTCGCCTTCTCTCTCATACTAACTTCTCGACGACTTCGGCCATATTTTCAAGCTCACACCATCAAGGTTCGGACTAACCAACCCATAAAAGGTATTTTACAGAAGACAGACTTAGCTGAAAGAATTCTACAGTGGGCAGTCGAGCTATCTGAGTTTGATCTTCAATATGAAGCTCGGACAGCCATCAAGTCTCAATATTTGGCCGATTTCATTGCTGAGTACACTGACACCCCAGAAATTCCTACAAAATGGAATCTCTACGTAGACGGCTCTTCAAACAAAACCAGGAGTGGTGCAGGTGTGATAATCGAAAGCGACTAGGGAACCCAAATTGAACTCTCCCTAAAATTCGAGTTCCCTGCTTCAAACAACCAGGCCGAATACGAGGCATTACTAGCTGGTTTGAGACTGGCTAAGGAAGTTGGAGTTCAAAAGCTTATCATCTTTAGTGATTCCCAAGTAGTCACCTCACAAATAGCTGGAAGTTACCAAGCTAAGGATCCACCATGAAAAAATACCTGGACAAAACTACGGAACAGCTCGAATAACTCGGGGAATATGAGGTCTGCCATATACCTCGGGAACAGAACACTCGAGCTGATGCACTCTCAAAATTAGCCAGTACCAAACTAGGGGGCAATAATAGAAGCCTCATCCAGGAAATGCTGCAAGACCCATCAATCTCGGAGGAAGAAAAGATCCTAGCTATATCAGGTCAGGATCAAGGATGGATGACCCCCATAATCCATTACCTCAAATCAGAGACACTCCCTGCAGATAAGAACGAGGCGAAGAGGCTAAAACGAGAATCACAATACTACACCATCATAAACAACATCTTATACAAAAGAGGAATCTCGACACCCCTATTAAAATATGTGCCGACCTCTAACACAAAGGAGGTCTTGGAAGAAATACATAGTGGCATATGTTGCAATCATCTAGGAGCACAAGCTCTCTCTAAAAAAGTACTCCGAGCCGGATTCTTTTGGCCGACTTTACAAAAAGAAGCAACAGAGTTCGTAAAGACATGTCCGACATGTCAGAAACATGCTAACTTCCACATCGCCCCACCAGAAGAGCTCATTAGCGTAACATCACCTTGGTCGTTCACAAAATGGGGACTCGATCTCCTAGGACCTTTTCTCCAAGGATCAAGACAAGTCAAGTTCCTCATTGTAGGGGTCGATTACTTCACAAAATGGATTGAGCCAGAGCCCCTAGCTAATGCCACTGCTCAAAGAAGTTGGAAATTCTTATATAGAAACATTGTCACAAGGTTTGGGGTTGCTCACTCGATCACCACAGACAATGGCACTCAATTCACAGACACAGGTTTCAGAAAGTTGGTAGCTGACTTAAAAATAAAGCACCAATTCACATCTGTAGAACACCCCCAGGCTAATGAACAAGCAGAAGCTGCCAACAAAGTCATACTAGCCGGGTTAAAACGGAGATTACAGGACGCGAAGGGAGCCTGGGCTGAAGAGCTCCCACAAGTCCTATGGCATATCAGATAACTCCACACTCTACCACAAAAGAATCACCTTTCCGATTGGCTTATGGAATGGAGGCAATGATCCTAGTGGAGGTTGAAGAAGGATCGCCTAGAATGATCCACTACAATGAAGAGGCCAACTCCCAACTTTAAAGGGAAGAACTCGACCTACTTCCAGAAATCCGAGAAAGAGCTCGGATCAGGGAGGAGGCACTAAAATGTCGAATGGCCTCAAGATATAATCGGAGAGTAATACAGCGAAGCTTCGCTAACAATGACCTCATCCTAATCCAAAATAATATCGGAACAAGTCGACCGGGAGAGGGGAAGCTAGCAGAACCCTACCGAGTCACAGAGGTACTAGGAAAAGGCTACTACAGGGTGTCCGAACTCGAGGGGCGAGAGCTACCAAGGTCATGGCACGCCTGCAACCTAAGAAGGTATTATAGTTAGAGGTAATAAAGATCGTAGGTCAAGGTGCACTCTTTTTCCTGAAAAAGTTTTTTAACGAGGCACCAAGCCAAGATCTATAAAATTGCCTGACTTAGAGGGGTAAACACGCACATGTATATATTTTATTTGCCTATATGTCTACTTTCTATTAGAATAAAACTTTTCAGATTTTCTACAAAGTTTCTCTACAAAGACGCATTAATTTGAACGCAAAAATCCATCGCCCGATTACAAAGCTACAGGTCGGCAAGGTGAAAATTAAATTCACCGCCTGACCACGATGAAATCGAATTCATCGTCCAAAATTCTACAAAGATCGGCAAGGTGAAAACAAAATTCACCGCCCGACTTCGACAAGGTTGACCAAGCGAGAACCAAACTCGCCGCCCAACTTTGACAAAATCGACAAGATGAAAAAGCGATAAAAACAGAATAATGCGAAAGCTATAAAAATTATAAAAAGTAATCCATAGAAAGAGGCCTGATGAGGTCTGAGAAAAAATGGATTGCTAAAAATAACTTAGGATGGACCGGCACGAAGAAGTCGGACCAATCGACATGAAAGCGACAAAAGTTATAAAAAGTAATCCATAGAAAGAGGCCTGACGAGGTCTGAGTAAAAATGAATTACTAAAAATAACTTAGAATGGACCGACATAAAGAAGTCGGACCAATCAACCAAAGCAATAAAAGTTATAAAAAGTAATCCATAGAAAGAGGCCTGATGAGGTCTGAGTAAAAATGGATTACTAGAAATAACTGAGAAAGGACCGACTAGAAGAAGTCGGACCAGACGGATCAAAGTGACAAAGTTATAAAAAAGTAATCCATACAAAGGGGCCCTGGTCAGGTCTTACTAAAAATGGATTGCTAAAAATAACTTAAGAAGGTTCGACAAGAAGAAGTCGGACCAAACCAACAAAAGCTACAGATTGGACCGACAAGCGAAGTCGACCAACGAAAGCTACAGCTCGGATCAACGCGAGAAGTCAGATCAATGAAAGGCATGCGCTAAAGGGGACACAGCTCAGCCCAAAAAGCCACGACCTTACGACAAAGCTATCAGAATTGTTCGGACTAAACTAACAAGGTTCTACAAGAAAACTAAAAAGTTGTCGACCAAAGTTAACCTTAAAAGGTCACTTCGACTTGGGCAGAAAAAAGGCAATCAACAAAAGAGATCGGATAACAAAAACTCCAACACTCCAAAGCTTCCTTGAAGCCCAGAAACATACAGTCAACATATCAAACGAGCTGTTATAATAAAAAGCAAGCCACCTGAAAGGCGACCTCAAAAGTTCAAATAGTATTTTCCTAAAAAATAGTTGCTAAGAAAAGCAACCAAAAGTGTCAAGATCAACACCATAATTACAGAAACCAGAATTTAAAAGCCCACAGACTGGGCTATACAAAATACATAAAAAAGAAAAGTCATCAAGGGTCCAAGTTCTCCTCAGCAGCAGCACCCTGAGTTTTAGAAGGAGGAATGGTCTTCGAAGGAGTCGCGTCCACGGTCCCATCCTCACGATTGAGTATCCCACAATCCGGATCGGGTTGGGAATGGTAGACCTCGGCAGAAGGATTCGAAGAAGTCGCGGCTACAGAGGCTTTAACTGGCGGCACAAGGGGAGGATTCTCTCATTCATCCTCATCCAGGGCAGGGACAATTTCCATCCTCCACGATGTTGTCCAAACTAAAAAGAGTCAAGTCGAGCTCGGGAGCAAGAACTCGAACCTAAGCCTTCAAGTTTTCATAGGCATCAGTCACACTGCCCACAAGATGACCCTGGAGCTCAGCATAGTCAGCATGAGTAGACTCCAGCCTCTCCCTGGCCTCCAACAGCTCGCCATAGGTTCGAGTATAACTCTCATTTGACTTCTTGGCCATCTCCTCGGCCAAATTCGCAGCTGCCTCAGCTCGGGTAGCACGAGACTTTTCCTTCTCCAAATCCAATTCCAGCTTAATAACTCTGGCATCCAGCTCATCCTTCAGACTTTTAATCCTATCAAACTCTGACTTTGCATCCTCCAAGAACTCTTTAGTTGCATGAACTGGGGAACCCTGGATAGTTCTGGACAAGGCTGCACCCATATGGGCCATCCGAATGCTACTACTGGTAATAAAATTCAAATGACGAAGAATGGAAATGTCGTCCATAGGAAGTCGGCCATAAGGAGCGATCTGGTTATCCACAAACCCCACAGCATCAAAGTCAGGGGCATCCAGATTGAAAGGCTCGACAGTCCTTTCCTTCTTGGGGAGAAGACCGGCAGCAGAAGGAGAGGCAGCACCAGAGGTCTGCTGGGGAGGATAAGAAGAAGCCAGGCAAACCTGAGGAGTTGGTATGACGTTCTTCGGCCCAGAAGTGTCCGAGGTCGACCTCCCCAGTGTAACCTTTGAAGATCCCTCCCCAGGTCCTTTGGCCGAGATGTTTTGGGCCATAGTCGCCTTCCTCGCCCTCTTAAAAGCCTACATGGAATCAGTAGTCTTCACCATCTCTGAAAAAATAAAGCAGCAAAACCAAAGTTACAAGGTAGAAAGAGATGGAGTGACAAAACAAACAAAATAACAAAGACAAAGCTAAAAAGAAATCGGCAGCTACCCAATTCAGTTCGAAGAAGGGAGGGATCCCCCAAGAACATCTTCATATCAAGATGAGGAGGCTCCCCCCAATTCTCCTCCAGCACATGTACAAAAGCCTGCTCGACTTCATCCAATATTTCCCAAGTATACTTAGAGACTACCACATTCTTTTGCCAGCATAAGGGGAATGCAGGTTCATTATTTTGGTCCAAGAAGAAAGGCCGAGCTTCTTCTCAGCTCGGACCTTGAAATAGAAGTTCTTAAAATCCCTAAAAGACTCATCAAACATAGTAAAAACTTTCTTTCCCTGGGCAGCTCGGAAAGAAATCCAGGAAGCCTTCTTCTTAGCTGCCCCAGGTTTCGTCAAAACGAAAAGGTAAAGAAAGAGAGTTTGAGAAGGTCGGACATCCAACTCTTGGCACAACAATGGGAAGATCTTTATGAAACCCCATAAGTTCTGGTGAAGTTGAGAAGGAGCTACATTGCAGGACCACAACAGGTCGGTCTCAAAGAAAGTAAAAGGAAGGGTGATGTTCAGTTGGCTAAAAAAGTAATCATACGCATAAAAACAAGGGACGTTCCCCCCGAGTCAGAGAAGGAAAACAAACTCTCTCCTCAGGGTCAGGCACTACCAACTCGTAGTTTTTCTCCTGCTCTCTATTACTACAAATCCTATGATGCCTCCTAAGCCGTACACAGTACTCGAAATCGACCACAGAAACACACATCAAGACAAGAGAATCCAGCCAGTCAGACATGCCATCTGGGACCTTGGTAGACATCTCAACAATATTTTTGGGAAGAGACATGGGTCAACTAAGTCCTACAGTGAGAAAAAGGAAAAATGGGTTACTAATCAAACAGCTTGGACAAAATAGAAGACATCTCGGACAAAGTGTAGAGATAACTCGGACAATAGCATGCGAATGTCAAAAGACTCAGAAATAGCAGTAAAAGAAAACCCCAGGACTCACACCAAGGTCCAGGGGCATCCTTTGGAGGCAGTAACAAAGTAAAGACTCGGGAAAAATCTTGCAATCTAAGCCCTAAAAGCACAAAAGATCAATCCTTCTCTGACAAAGAAAAATCCATACAAAAACAGCGAACATCAAGCATGCAGAAATCATAAAAAAGATGCAACCTTTACTCAAATTCACAGTCCATTATTCCAAGATATAGATAGAAGAAGATCTATCCATAAAGAAATCAAGTAAAAGGGGGGCAGAAATAAGCAACAAGTCAAATAAACCTTTCAGGCGCACATTACAGGCATAACGACACAGACAAGATTCCAACTTTCCAAATCCAAACAAGATTAAAACTTCCTCATCCCCAAACAAACACAAGCAACAAAAAATGGCGTAAAAAAGTAAAAAAGAGAGAGAAGATGAAAAACCAACCTGCAGTGGAGAGGAGATGAAAAATCCTCAGAAACCAAAGCAAACGACAAAACCACACCAAACAATTGCTGTCTGAGCAAAAAGGAAGCGCAAAGAAAGGAAAGAACAAAAGAACGAAGCGCTAAGCAAGGAGTCAAAGAGAAAAGTGAAAGAAGAAACTGAAGGAAGAGGCTTTTGAATTCAAATGAAGAGACAAAGAGGGAAACAAAGGAAACTGCAAAAGAGTTAATAGGTTTTTACTCCCGCCCGTTCCCAAGGAAATGTAAAACGCATGTTGCAATTAAAAAGGGTGAGAAAAATTGCTCCGCATTCAAGGCACTAAATGGAAACTCTACAAGAAGATTAAGATGCTCAAGCCCGGCTTCCCCAACAAAGAGATCGAAGTCTAAAAAAGGACACGACTCCAAAAGGAAGACCGCGCTCAAGCAGGGGCACTGTTCATACCCTGGGTCGAGCTGTACGACCCGGGCTGATTAAAGACAATTCGACCGACCTCCTCAGGTCTGGAATTCTCGACCTCTTCTCAAAGAGTTCGGCCAAATCGCTATAGAGAGCCCAAGCAGGCCCAAATAAAGGGACACAGCCCAATCTAAAGGCAGACAAAGCCTAGAAAGATAAGGGCGGTCCCCCAAAAGATAAGATGACTTCACTCAAAGATTAGATAAGATAAGATAACTTTCTTATCTCAAGAAAGGTCACTCTACACTACTATAAATACACTAAAGCATCCAGTTATAACTCATACTCTAATTCTATTAAAAACCTACTTAAAGCCCATGCTAACTTAAGCATCGGAGTCTCTTGCAGGTACCACCACCCTCCGATGACAAAGGATTAGCAGCACCATCAAATCCAACAAGTCGAACAAGTCAGCTCCGGCCCCACTGCAGATCTCAACCGAGATCGACCTACAGTTTCAGGTAACCCTCGGAACAGTTACCTTGCAGTTAGGCGACACGCACGCGTCACCCATGCATGCGCGTCGCAGGATCAGCATGACTCACTTAAGGCAACTCATGGCCAGCGATTTCTGAAGCATTTTGGGCCCAATCCAACTCATTTTTGATGCTATTGAACTTAAGGATTGAAGGGAAATGAACCAAGTAGTCATAGTTTAGTTCTCAAGATAGTTTAGATGTAGTTTTCTAGAGAGGGATGATCTCTCCTCTCTCTAGATTAGCGTTCTTAGTTAACTCCTTTTTAGATCTAGATCTCTTTCTTCTTCTCCTTCTATTTAGTTTCCTTTACTTTTACTTGTTTTAGTATTTTATTTCTCTTGTTAATTCCTTTATTTTGTTAATTTTAGTTCATGCACTCTTTTGTTGATTTCAATTCTCCTTTAATGCAATTTATGATTTCTATGTCTTTTTATATTTGCCTTAGTTTCCATTGTTGATTTCTTGCTTTGATTAGTTATAGCTTCCTTTAATTCTTGCAATTGATGATGTTTATTTTTATTGCCCACTAGGTGTTTGATGAAATGTTTCTTTTAGTTATGAGCTAGATTTTTCTCCTTTTGGCTTTGGTTGAGTAATTGGAGACTCTTGAGTTATCAATTTCTCTTGTTGATTGACAATTGGAAGTTGCTCATTGACTTGAATGCCACCAAAGCTAGTCTTTTCTCATGATTTGACTAGGACTTGTGGACTCAAGTTGATTGTATCCACTTGACTTTCCTTTATAGTTAGAGGTTAACTAAGTGGGAGCAATGGACAATTCTTGTCACAATTGATGATGATAATGAGGATAGGACTTCTAATTCTCATTCCTTGCCAAGAGCTTTCTTAGTTATTAGCTTATTTCTCTTGTTATTTACATTCCTTGTCTCTTATTACAAAAACCCCAAAACATTCCTTCATAGCCAATAACAAAACACTTCATTGTAATTCCTAGGGAGACGACTCGAGGTTTAAATACTTTGGTTATTTTTATTGGGGTTTGTACTTGTGGCAAAAAAATTTTTGATTGAGGATTGTTTGTTGGTTTAGAACTATACTTACAACGTAACAATTATTTTTGTGAAATTCTAAACCATACAAAAAATCTCTTCATCAGGGTTACTTGGCAATTTTCAAAAGATTAGAGTGCCTTGTTGTGAATGAAAAGAATGATGAAGTATTATTTGTTGCAAACTGTTGTGATAATGTATATGGCCTCACTCTCGATGAATTAAAGAATCAAAATGTAACTTGTTTTCATTCCAAAGAATTTGAAAAATGGCTATGACACAAAAGATTGGGTCATGCTAGCATGTTTCAAATAAACAAGCTTGTTAAAAGGAATTTAGTGAAAAGGTCTTCCTAAGATCAAGTTTGACAAAGATATCACATGTGATGCGTGTCAAATGGGAAAACAAACAAAGAGTTCTTTTAAACAAAAGGAATACATTTATATTAAAAGACCACTTGAGTTACTACATATTGATCTCTTTGGTCGAAAAAGAATTCAAAGTTTGGGTAGTAAACACTATGGTTTAGTAGTTGTGGATGATTATACAAGATTTGGTTGAGTTTTATTTATTGTACACAAAACTGATGCATTTTTGGCCTTTGAGGCTTTTAGCGAAAGAATTCAAAATGAAAAAGATTTGAAGATTGCTTCTATTAGAAGTGATCATGGTAAAGAGTTTGAAAATCAATTTTATGAATCCTTTTGTGATGAACTTGGAATTCACATAACTTTTCTTGTCCAAGAACAGCCCAACAAAATGGTGTTATAGAAAGAAGAAATAGAAGTATTCAAGAAATGGCTAGAGCCATGTTATGTGAAAGTGATGTTCCTAAGTCCTATGAGCTGAAGTCGTAACACGGCATGCTACATTTTAAATAGAACAATCATAAGGAAGTTTCTAAAGAAAAATCTTTAAGAGCTTTGGAAAGGAAAACCACCAAGTTTGAATTACTTTCATATATTTAGATGCAAATACTTTGTTTTAAACACAAAAAAAAAAGGAAAGTTTGATCCAAAAGCATATGAATGTATATTTGTAGGTTACTCCACAACTAGCAAAGCATATAGAGTTTACCATCAAGATACTAGAATCATTGAGAAGTCTATACATATTACATTTTGTGACTCTAATTTGGTCTAAAATATTTTGTAAGACTGTAATGCAGGAAATCAAGTGGAGAGCAACAAAAATGAAGCCCAAAATCAAGAAAAGGATAATTTTGGACAACCTGATCCTGATCTTGCTGCTGTAGACGATTCTACAGGAGATAATTCCATTTATCTCCTGAAACTGGTGAAAACTTTGGGAATACCAGTTCCATTGATCCCAGCTTAACCGAATCTGTTTCTAAATCCTCAAGACCTCGTGAATGGAGATTTTTGAAGAACTATCCACAAGATTTTGTAATTGGGGATGTTTCTCAAGGTGTCACAACACGATCCTCCTCTAGAAAGGCTACAAAACAAACAAATTTGGCTTTTCTATCACAAATTGAGCCTCAAAATATTAAAGAAGCACTTGAAGATCCTTCTTGGGTAAAGGCTATGGAGGATGAACTTCAACAATTCGATAAGAATCAAGTGTGGACACTTGTTCATAAACCTACAGGGAAGAAAGTGATCGACACTAAATGGATTTTTAGGAACAAATTAGGTGAAGATGAAAGCATTGCTATGAACAAAGCAAGATTGATGGACAAGGATATGATCAAGAAGAAGGGATAGACTTTGATGAATTCTTTGTTACTTGATGGAGGATAAATGTCGGTTAAAAATTTTCACAAAAATAATCTTGTTGCAAGTATAGATCTAAACCAACAATTAATCCTCACATCAAAGTTTAATTTGTTTGTCACAAGTACAAATTCCAATAAAAATAAACCGAAGTATTTAAACCTCGGGTCGTCTCTCAAGGAATTGCAGGAAAGTGTGTATATTATTAGTTATGGGATTGTATATTTTGGAGTTTTGGGTTTGATAACAAGAATGTAAATGACAAAGAAAATAAGCTAACAACTAAAAAGGTCTTGGCATGGATCGATGGTTAAGGATCACTATCCTTGCTACCAACCACAACATGATAATTACAAGGATCACTCTCACTTTGTCATCTCCAAAATTAGAGGCAAGTCAAGTGAGTTTAATGGATCCTAGTCCATAAGTCCTAGCCACCTCACTAATTAATTTAGTGAAAGACTAGAGTTAATGGAAATAAATTATCAATCACTTGGACATTAGTAACTCAAGGTCACTCAAGTTACCAACCCAAGCCAAGAATAGAAAAATCTACTCTAAAATCCAACCAAGCATTTTATCAAATACTTGGTAGGCATAAAAGGAAAGCATAGTAAATTAATAAGGAATATAAAATCTAACAACTACCAAATGCAAGAAAATAATAATAACAACTCAAATAAACATGAAGAAACATAAAACATAAATTGCATTAAATGAAATTAAAATAAACAAGAGTGCATGAACATAAAGTCAGAAAATAAAAAGAAATAACATGTAAACTAAGAAAGCAAGGATGTAGGAACAACAAATTACAAGGAAAAGTAAATGAAAACAAGAATTAAAACCTAAATCTAAAGAAAATCTAACCTAATTCTACTCTAATTCTAGAGAGAAGAGAGAGCTTCTCTCTCTAGAATATGACCTAAAACATGATACTAAGCTATCCTAATTGCTCTTCCCTTGATCCATCTTGAATTCAGCCTCTAATAGCTTCAAAAATGAGTTAGATTTGGGCCTGGATGGCTCAGAAATTGCCCCCAGTGTATTGCCTTTAAGTTGGTCACGTGCCGCTTGTCATGTGTACGCGTAGGTGACGCCTACGCGTCGCCTGGCAGATTTCCTTGCCACGCGTATGCGTGGGCCACGTACACGCATCGCCATGAATTCAGCAAATCCTCATCTCTTCATGAATTCTCCACTTTGCATACTTTTCTGTTCACTTCTTCCATCTAATCCTTGCCTTATAAGCCTGAAATCACTCAACAAACATATCAAGGCATCGAATGGAATTAAAGTGAATTAAATTTAGCTATTTTAAGTCCTAAAAAGTATGTTTTCAATCATTAAGCATAAATTAGGGAGAATTACAAAACCATGCTATTTTAGTGAATAAATGTGGAAAAAGTTGATAAAATCCACCGAATAAGACACAAGATAAATGATAAAATTGTGGTTTATCACTAGTATGGCCCGAATGGAAGCTATAAGGCTTTTCCTAGCTTATGCTACCTATTGTGGTTTTAAATTATTTCAAATGGATGTAAAATGTACTTTCTTAAATGGTGTGATAGATAGAGAAGTATTTGTAGCAAAGCCCTCTACTTTTGAAAATAAAGAGTTTTATAATAATGTTTCTAAACTTTCAAAAGCTCTTTATGGGTTAAGACAAGCTCCAAAATCTTAATATGAAAGACTTAGTTCTTTTCATTTGAAAAATAATTTTCAAAGAGGCACTACAAACACTACTAAGAATTCTAATGATTCTTTCATCATAGTTCAAATTTATGTTGATGACATAATATTTGGATTTGCTAATGAATCACTTTGTACTGAATTTGGAAAACTCATGAAAAGTGAATTTGACATGAGTATGATGGGTGAACTTAGTTTTTTCTTTGGAATCAAATTAAACAGACTAAAATTGGAACTTTCATTCACTAATAAAGTACTACTGTTCTATCTCAATATGTGTTTGATTCTCTATTTTAAGATGTATATCCGTTCTTCATCATTATGAATGTGTTGAACCGGATATCTCATTCTACATGGGTTCAGAGTGAGTCTTTCATCGGACAATGATGAACCACTAGTTTGATTATACATCTCCTAGACGATAAATCCACAACTTCGTTGGGAACTTCTCGAGACACCAGTTCAGCCGAGGTATGGGGAGATTAGAGTCTTTGTGGTAGAGGCTAGAACCAAGGGTGTAGCATTCTCTGATCTGGAAGACTTGACCTTGTCTATGGCATTTTGAGTAGGATCACTAAAGAGAATGAACTGCAGGAGCTTCACCCTCAATCAGAATGGATCCGCACTAACCCTGGGGTTCAGATCTGGAGGAGCATTAGCGATCTCTTAAGAAGGGCGTTGATCACATACAGCCCGCCATAGAAGAAATCATTCACAGTTGAAGAAGACAGTACGATCGGATAGATCCAGAAGAACAAAGCATCTCCAAGCCTTAACCATCTTCTTATCATCGCTTTTACCATCTTCTTATCATTGCTTTTACCATCAATTGAGTAACGTTTTCTTTATTTTACTTTTATGCGCTTTAAACAAACAAACAACTTTTCTATCCGCCTGACTAAGATCTACAAGATAACTATAGCTTCCTTCAAATCACAATCCTCGTGGGATCGACCCTGACTCACTCAGGTATTACTTGGACGACCCAGTGCATTTGCTGGTTCAGTTGTACGGAAGTGTGGGAATCCGTGCACCAAGTTTTTGGCACCGTTGCTGGGGATTGTTCGATTTTGGACAAACTAACGGATTATTTTGTTGCTTAGATTAGGTATTGTTTTTAATTTTGTTAGAGTCTTTTATTTTCTTCTTCTTTTTCGAAAAATAAAAAAAATCAAAACTTTTTCAAAAGGCTTTTCTTTTCTTTATTAATCTTGGTCTTTTGTTTGAGTCTTTGTTCTTATTCTTGTTTGAGTCTTTTTCAAATTTCTTGAGTCCTTTTTCTAAAAATTTTCAAAAATAATGTCTGTTGTTTGAGTCTTGTGTCAAATCTTTAAGTTTGGTGTCTTCTTGTGTCTTTTCTTTTAAAAGTTTTCGAAATTTGTGTTTTGGATTTTCAAAAATTTTAAGTTTGGTGTCCTTTGCATGTTTCATTTTTCTTTGAATTCTTTAAGTTTTGTTCTTGGTGTTCTTCTTGATCTTCAAAGTGTTATTATTTTTCTTCTTGTTTAAATCTTAAAATTTTTAAGTTTAGTGTCTCTTTGTATTTTTCTTTGCAAATTTCGAATTTTTTTGTCCTTAGATCTAAAAATTTTAAGTTTGGTGCCTTTTTGTTGTTTTTCTCTTTCTTCATTAAATTCAAAAATAAAAAAAATTAAGTATCTTTTCTTATCTTTGCATTAATTTTCGAAAATAAAAAAAAATTTCAAATTTTAATTTTAAAATCATTATCTTATCTTATTTTAGTTTTATATTTCAAATTTCAAATCTTTTAAAGAATCTTATCTTATCTTATTTCAAATTCAAATTTTAAAATTCAATTTTTAAAATTTAAAATTTAAAATTTCAAAATTAAAAATTCAAAATTAAATATTTTTCAAAAATCAAATTTCAAATCTTATCTTTTTCAAATCTTTTCAAATTCTTATCTTATCTTTTCTAAATTCAAATTTTAAATTCAAATCTTTTTGAAATCTTTTCAAAATCTTATCTTATCTTTCTAATTTCAAATTTTAAATTCAAATCTTTTCTAATATTCTATCTTATCTTATTTTCAAATCTTTCTTAATTAGTTAGTTGTTTTCTCTCTCTTCTTTTTCAAAACTTCCTAACTAATTCTACTCTCTCCTATTTTCGAAAATTCTCTTCTATCTCTCTCTTCTATTTTCAAAAATTCATCATTTAATTTTCAAATATTTTTAGTTAATTAGCTTTAGTTTTTTGAATTTAATTAATAAATAAAAATAAAAATAAAAATATTTTCTCTTTTTACTTCTAACTTTCGAATTCTTCTTCTCTCCTCTCCATCTTCATTCTTCTTTCCTTTCTTCTTTGCATCTCACAGAGAGTCCTCTATTCTTGAACATAGAGCTCCGATTCTTCTTCTTTCTTGTTTTTTTTCTTGTTTATGACTAGGAACAGAGATAAAGAGCCTTGATTGCGCAGAAATTTGCCTCTCAACAAATTTTCTTCCGGCAAGTGCACCGGAAAGTCATCAAGTAAAAACTCACTGTAGAGTGAGGTCAAATCCCACAGGGATTAGTAGATCGAGCAATGTTAATTGGAGAATTATATTAGTTGAGCTAAATCAGATTTGGTTGAGAATTGCAGAAAGTAAATTTGGATGGAAACTTAAATTGCAAAAAATTAAATGGCAGAAATTAAATTGTAAGAAATTAAATTACAGAATCTTAAATTGCTGGAAAGTAAATGGGTATGGGGAATTAGCATGAAATTAAAGAGCAGAAAGTAAATAGAATGGGTAGATCAGAGAATGGGGGATTCATTGGGTTCAGGAGATGTACAATTCTCCGGATCAAATTCATTTTCATCTCTTCCGCAATCAATGCATTCATTGATCTCCTTGGTAATCTTAAGTGATTGGATCCCAATTCCTTGGCTCACCAATCTCTCTAAGCATGAACAATTGCCCAATTCCTTGATTTAAGTGCTCATGGGAAGAGATGAAGTTTGGTCACTGATTATACCACACAAATTCATAGATCAAAGTGTTGGTAGGATTACATGTCACTATATCCATCCAAATCCCAATCTAATCCATTGTGAGAAAGCATTTCTAGCATGATCTCCTCATTCCTCTTCCAAGGTTTCGAGGAGATCCAATTATGAATAGCTTCTTTCCCAAGATAACTATCCAATTGGATGAAGACCGAAAGCTTTCTAGCAAAATCAAGAGAAAAAAAAGAAGAAGATGAATGAAAACTAGTATTGATCCATTGAATTTACACAGAGCTCCCTAATCCAATGAAAGGGGTTAGTTGTTCATAGCTCAATTTAATTTACAAAGAAGAATGCATGAAAATAAAGCCTAGCTAGAAAGTAAAAGAAAAGAAAGTACATAAAACTAAAAAGGGAAAAGTGCAGAAAACAGAAACTAAAAGAAAATTTGCAGAAAATAAAATCAGGGAATGAACCCCCAGAGCCCCTTCAGGGCCTTCCGAGAGCTCCTTTAATCTTCAACAATTCTTCTATTTGTAAACATCTTCTCATCTTCAATTGGATCAAGTATTTGGATGTGGGCCTTGGCCTTGATTGAAGCAATGATGAATCACTCTAGCTGAAGTTGACCATGGCTAAACATTCATAACTTGCAGAGTGCCATTCTATAACTGAAATTGGCCTTAACATTGGTGGTAACGTTTGAGAGCAAACGTTGAATCAAACGCTACATTGAGAAAATCAGTTCTGTTGCTATCATTGGCATTTGACTCAACGTTGGAGGGCCAACGTTCTGCCTTTCACGCATACGCATGACCTACGCGTACGCGTGAATGGTCAAATTCTCCATTTCACACGTGCGCGTGCCGTATGCGTGCGCGTGGTTGGGCTGAAAAAGTGTGTCCACGCGTACGCATCATTGACGCGTACGCATCGATGCAAAATTCCCAACTACCATTTCTGAAATTTTATCGCAGACGTTGGAAGCAGCGTTTGAGGTAACGTTGGACCTCCAACGTTCGTACATCTATGCGTGCGCGTCATCTACGCGTGCGCGTGGATGCTAAATTTTCAAATTCTAAACTGAATGTTGCACATCAAACCCTGGGGACGTTACTTTGTCCTCTTGTCAATGTTGCAAATTTTATGTCCACTATAGACTATTACATATGGTTGAAAAGCTGTGAATGTCAGCTTTCTAACCCATTTGAAATCACCTCAATTGGATATCTGCAACTCAAGTTATGCTCCTTTGAAGGGGATAGGGTCGCTGGCGTCGGAGTGCAATGTTGGAGGCAACGTTGGACCTCCAACGTCTACACCAACATTGAGAACATTGCCAGATTCGGAAGCTCAAACGTGCTGTCCACCCCATACTATTATATATTGATGAAAAGCCCTGGATGTCTTCTTTCCAATGCCATTGGAAGTGCATTATTTGAAGCTCCACAGCTCGAGTTATACTCCATCGAAGGTGCAGAGGTCAGCTGGCCTTACTACAGGTTGGTGCCATGTTTGTTTATGCACTTTTTGGGGCAGTTTTCTCCCTCAATTTTAGTGTCCACCATGTAGTGCCATATATTCTTGGAAAGCTCTTGATTCCTCCAATGCTTTTGGAATCACCTCATTTGGAGCTCTGTAGCTCAAGTTATTCTTGTTGGAAGTATACCCCTTCAGGCTGTGGGGAGTGACGTTTCCAACAACATTAGAGCACCAACTTTGGCTCCAATGTTGCTTCCCTTTGCCTCCTTTCATGGCCTTCTTGTTGCCTCTTTGTCTTTCCTTTTCTTAGCTTCCTTTCTACCTATCATCAACCAAACAAATACATCAAAACTTTGCTATAGTCACAAGAATTTGCCTTATTCTTAGCACACACGTAATTATGGCATAAATCTCATAAAAATGCACAATTAACAATGTTTGATTGAATTAAGACAAGCATGAATTTCTCATCCAAATACTTACTTATTGCCTAAGAAATGCATGAAACTACTCTAAAAACAAACTAAAAATGGCTTGTGAAACTAGCCAAGATGCCCTGGCATCAAGCCTCTCTTTGAACCTGATCTTGAACTTGAAAAAACTCTAAGGAGGCATTTACAACAAGCTAAAGTACAACACTCTGGAAAAAACATCTCAGAAAATTTCGAACAAGAAGCTGAAGGCATGGCAGCCGAGCCTAATCATGAAGGAGAGGAAAGAAAGGTTCTTGGTGCTTTCACCATGCCTACCTCTGATTTCTATGGCATAAGTATCTCTATATCTGCCATTGGAGCTAACAACTTTTAGCTTAAGCCATAGTTAGTCTCTCTTCTGCAACAGAATTGCAAGTTTCATGGACTTCCATTGGAAGATCCTGGTGCGTGTTGGAAGTTAGACCAATTAAGAGATTATAATATAAGAACAGCATTGCGAGTATAGCTCTTAACCAGCAAAAATCTGCCTCACCAATTTAGAAAGGTTGTCACAAAAGTTTAGAATAAAAATACTGGGAGTATGAGTCCCAGGTCGTCTCCCATCGAGTTGCTAGAAAGGGTGCTAATTTATTAATCAGGAGTTTTCCGAGAATTTTGAGAGTTGAATAACAGAAAATAAACAATTGTAATTAAATGCAATGAAAATTAAAAGGAATTTTGTATTATTCAAAATAAAAAGCCTTGACTGGGGGGAATGATTAATTGGAAGTTCTATCCTTGTTAGAATTTTCTCAAGTGTAGTGTAAAGAGGTTGTTATTTTCACTTAGTTAACCCTTACTAAAAAAAGGAAAGTCAAGTGATTGAGCTAACTCTTATTCGCAAATCCTAGTCCTCTCCCTTGGGAAGGTCTAGCGTTAGTAAATACAGAATTAGCCAACAACTTCCAATTTAGCTAACCACTTGAGCATTCCAACTCAAGTGTTTCCTCTTAATCAACTCCCATGTCAAGTAGGGAATCTACTCCATTGACATGAATATAACGCTCATAAAAATAAAAGAAGAATACATGATAAATAAAATAAAATAGGGATTGAGCATTAATTAAAAATAAAAGTAATCCTTTGCATTAATAAATCCAAAATAACCAATTACCACTCTAAACAAGAATTAAGAATATGGAATAAATAAATAGGGAGTAAGAAAACACACTAGAATAGCGTCTTCAACGGAGGTGATGACTCTTCAATATCCAAAAGCAAAAGCAATAAACTATGAAACTATGAATGTAAAGAAAAACCTAGAGGAAGAGTGATTTTCTCTCTAGATTCAGATCTAAAAACCTAAAACTATCCTAATGAGAATGTGTGAATGTTCCCTGGCTCTATTCTGTATTTCTGGGCTGAAAACTGGGTCAAAACTCGGCCCAAAATCGCCCCCAGCATTTTCTATTATTTCTGCAGATCGCGCATGTCACGCGTACGCGTCAGTCACGCGTGCGCGTCATTTGGCGAATTTTCTTGTCACACGTACGCGTCATCCACGCGTGCACATCTTTTGTGCAGACTCCAATCCACGCATACGCGTCAGGCACGTGCACGCGTCGCTGCAATTTTCTCCATGTCGCGCGCACGCGTGAGCCATGTGTGCGCGTCGATGCTCGCTGGTCATTTCCTTAATTTCTTGTGTTCCTTCCATTTTTGCAAGCTTCCTCTCCATTCTCTAAGCCATTCCTGCCCTATAAAGCCTGAAACACTTAACACACAGATCACGGCATCGAATGGTATAAAGGAGAATTAAGATATACTAATTAAAGATCTCTAGGAAGCAAGTTTTAAACCATAAAACAAAACTAGGAAGGGATTGTAAAATCATGCAAATCATATGAATAAGTGGGTGAAGACTTGATGAAACCACTCAATTAAATATAAGATAAACCATAAAATAGTGGTTTATCAACCTCCTCACACTTAAACATTAGCATGTCCTCATGCTTAGCTCAAGGAGATAAAATAAATGAGTAGGGAAAAGTAAGACTCATGCAATGCAATGCAACCTATGTATATGAATGCAACTATATGCTAAGATGGTTTTGCCTACTTGGTTAAAGGTAAATAAGTTCTTCAAGACAAATATAAATCAAATATCACTAATTAAAATTCATACAGTAAAAACAAGTAAACTTATAAGAAGATAGCTTATGAAAGCAGGGAACAGAGAATCAAGCATTGAACCCTTACTGATAGTATATGTGCACTCTAATCACTCAAGTGTATAGGGTAATCACTCTAGTCTTCCCTAGTCATGCTTTCTAAACTTTGTTCTTCACCTAACCAATCAACAAGTATTTAATGTACCAATGCAAACATCATGAGGTCTTTTCAAGGTTGTAATGGGACCAAGGTAAGGGTGAGGGTATATATATAGCTAAGTGAGCTATAAATTGAATCCTTGATTAACCTAAGCTCTTACCTATACATACACTATATACTTTTAAATTTATGCCCAGCTACCCAAAATTTTTCCACTTTTATATCACATACTCATGCATCAACTCTTCTTTTAATTTGTATCACACATGCATTGATCTTTTATTAACTTAACTTAGCATTGGGGTAATTTTGTCCCCTTATTCATTTATTTATTTATTGAATATATTTTTTTGAATTTTTATATTTTTTATATTTTTTTTATTTTTTATTATTTTTTTGAAGCATAAAAATAAATATAACATTATCAATGCACATGGATTTTTAATTTTTCTGGTCTTACATGAGTAGGTACCCAAATTCCTAATATTTTATCAATTGTAAAAGCATAACATATTCCTTTATTAACCCATGTTTCAATCTCTATCTTAAGCTAACCAAAGATTCACTTGGGGTATTTAATTTGTTTTTCCGCTTAAGGCTAGTGATGTGGTAAAATATAGAATAAATGGGATTTAAAAGACTCAAAGTGGCTAACAAAGGTAATTGAAAGGGTAGGCTATTTGGGATAAGTGAGCTAATAAAATAATGGCCTCATTCATATGCATGCATATAACACATTAAATATTGGACATATAGGATGGAACAAAATATAGATTACAATCATAGAGAAGAAAACACACAAGAATAAAATATTATGGTTAAATAATATAACCATGTAATTAAGCTCAAATCTCACAGGTTGTGTGTTCTAGCTTTAAAGCATGTTCCAAATACAATCTTCAAACAAGTTTAACACAAAAAATTCTGATTTAAATTAGTGAAATTTTTCAAAAATAGGGTCTTAAAAAGAAACTTATTATTTTTCAACCAAATAGAATATACATGCAAACACTTATTACTATGCAATCTATCCTATCCTAACAAAAGAAAAATAACTAATTTATTGGTGCTAAGAAAGAGAAATTACCTCCGAAAGTCAGGTACTGACCGACCTCCCCACATTTAAAGCTTGGCACCGTCCTCAGTGCCATCAGTCAGGAACAAAGGGGGGCTGGTAGCAGCATCTCCATAATCAGGACCATCATGGCTCCTTGTGCTAGTAAATGAAGTGGAGTCTGCGGTGTCTGGGTCTTCTGCAGGTGGGTGGTTACCAACAAGCAGCTCCTTGAGGTATGTAAATCGGCGCTTGTTATGGCACTCTCTTTGCTTTTCTTGCCGGTCTAGTCGGTCTAACCTCTGAAGTATCTGATGGAGCAGTTGATTTATTGAAGGTGCTTGTTCTGTGCTCCGATTGATAGTGGCTGCTGGAGGTCTGATGTACTTCCTGTTAGGGACGTACTGATCATCCCGTGGAATCATGGCCTTGGTGTCCCCAGCTCTGTAGGAGACTCCGACTACTGAGACTAGATCTGAAACCAAGGCGGGAAAAGGTAGCTTGCCCGCAATCTGTACCTGTCCCAAAGCATTCCGAATGTGTCTTGGTAAATTGAGAGGCTGGTCTATAAGGATACACCAGAGTAGAACAACCATGTCCGCGGTGAAGAAGGACTCGTGAGTGCTCAGAAAAATATAATGGGACATGATCTGTGCCCATACTCGAGCCTCCAAGGTGAGTGCTGAAGCCAATATTCCCTTAGGTCGGGATCGATGGTATCCATAGATCCATCTGCTGCCAGGTTATGCTATAACTCTGAGAATGGCGTCCCAATCAAATTGGTATGTCTGGCACTTGAAATAGGCTTTTTGGTATGCTTCCAATCCTTCTGGAGCAAGGGGAAGATCTAAAGCTCGCTGAATGGCTTCTTCAATTATGGGGACTTGCTTCTGATGGATATAGATAGACTGCAGGGTTGGCATGTGAAAGTTTGAGTAGAATTCGACTACCATGAAAGATTAACTTACCGTAGCTATCTCCGTAGGAATCCCCATTGTCTTCGTTCAATTCGGGGCTCAACAAATTCAACAATGTTGGTTGGGAGGATGAGAATGTATTCATTATTATATTGGTTGGAAATGCTTTCTCTTTTTCATCGACCTTGATGATCCTCTTGATTCGCTTTGTTGAGGGCTTTACTGCTGTTGAAGATGGCTCTGCAGCTAGTGCTCTTTTTGTTCATTTCCTTGCCGGTGGTTTGGGAGTAGCTTTCTCTTTACCTTTCCTGGTGGCCATCCTAAAAAGGGAAAGGGAAAGTAACTTTTAAAGTTAAGGGTTAGAGCAAGGAAGAGGATGGTACAAATGATAATCAATGCACGGTAAAAAAGGATGTCATTAACACATGGTCGCGACTACATGTGATAAGTTCCTCAATGGAAATATAGCAAGTGCATGTGGTGGCAAGTAGATACAAGATGTTTATTGGTATGCTGGCAAAGGCATGAGTAGCATAGATCAAGCATTAAATGTCCAATTTGATTATCAAGTGTTTCAAACTAACAACCTGTTTGTATTGACAATTATATTCAATGAATAATATATAAAAAGGAGTTTTGTGAAAAACAAGCATTAGAGTAGAAGAATAGGATAAATAAAATGCACAATGCCATACAGGCTTTTTCACAAACACTTAGCATGCATGGTAAATATGTTATTGAAAGTATTAAATTGAACATGCAAGCAACCCTTAAGAAGTAATATTAATTGTCAAACAATTCCTTAATAATCCACAAGCAATTATAAAAGAAAACAATCACCCAAATAAACTTCTAACACCAATTAAAATAATGTAAAAAGAAAAAAAGAAAGAAAAAGGAAACATAGATAATGAAAGTAAAAAAAAAAGAAGAAGAAAACATAAATAAAAATAATAATGAAAAAGTAAAAAGGGAAAGAAGAAAAGAAAAGAACCTTGATAATGGATGTGAAAAAGAAGGGGGGAGAAAGTAAAAAGTGAGAAGGAATAAAGAAGAAAGAAGGAGGAAGAAAGAAATAAGAAAGGAAAAGAAAAAATTAGGATTGGGAAAGAAAAGATAAGAATTGTGGCGCAGGTATAATGAAACTGTGCGTCGCATGCGACGCGGACGCGCGGTTTGCACTATTTTCAAGTGATGCGGACGCGTGGAGCACGCAGACGTGCGACCTGAATTGTGCTATTGGCGCGAGAGCAGCCTCGCGCATGCACAACTCTCTATTTTATACGCACATTGCCAAAATTTAGGGGGACACGTGCGCGTGGGTGACGCGCACACGTGAATGGCCTTACTTTGAAAAATGATGCGTACGCGTGGAGGACGCGTACTCGTGATAGGGCTTGTGCTTCCAGCACTATTCCAGCCACACTCCATCATAACTCTCTGCCATATACCTCTTTACGTCGATTTTGCAGGGTCACGCATGCGCGTGGGTGATGCACACGTGGAGGGCTGATTTTTGAAGTGACGCGGACGCGTTCGCGTGGGCATGTTTGTGCCTAAGGCACGCCTCCAGCCACACTCCCGCGTGACTCTCTGCTTCTTTTCTTTTTGTTTCGAATGCATATATGACGCGGACGCGTCAGCGACACTTGCGCGTCGCGTGCATTTTTTTATACGTAGAATGCAAATGTAAATGCAGACTATATGCAGAGATTATGGGAAGAGTCATTTAAGAAAAATAAAGTAAAATAAAATAAAACAAAACTAAGACTGAAATGGAATGATCATACCATGGTGGGTTGTCTCCCACCTAGCACTTTGCTTTTACGTCCTTAAGTTGGACGGTCTTCAGGCTCATTCTGCTTCTGTTGGCGGGTCTTCTAAGAGGAAAACCTCTACCTCTTTGTGATCCTTCATCTTCTCACCATGATAAAGCTTTAGGCGATGTCCATTGACCTTGATGAATTTGGAGCTAGAAGGATGACGCAGGTTGAAAATTCCGTATGGCTCTGCCTTCTCTACTCTGTAGGGACCTTCCCATCTTGATCTCAGTTTGCCTGGCATGAGCCTCAGTCTGGAGTTATAAAGAAGAACTAACTCCTCTAGTCTGAACTCTCTCATTTTTATGTGCTTGTCATGGATAGCCTTCATTTTCTCTTTGTATCGCTTGGAGTTGTCATATGCTTCTAGGCGAAGGTTCTCTAATTCTGCTAGTTGCAGCTTCCTCCAAATTTATGTTGCACTCCCTCACAGCCCAGAAAGCCTTGTGTTCCACCTCTATTGGAAGGTGGCAAGCCTTTTCGTATACTAAGCGGAAGGGGCTCATCCCAATGGGTGCCTTGTATGCTGTTTGATATGCCCAGAGTGCATCTTGTGGCCTAGCACTCCAGTCCTTCCTATGAGGCTTTACTATCTTCTCCAGAATGCGCTTTATTTCTCTATTAGATACTTCTGCTTGCCCATTAGTCTGGGAATGATAAGCTGTTGCTACTTTGTGAACAATCCCATGCTTCTTCAGTAATCCTGTTAGTCTCCTGTTACAAAAGTGAGTGCCTTGATCACTAACGATTGCTCGTGGTGATCCAAAGCGACAAATAATATGGTTTCTAAGAAAGGAAACAACAGTGTTAGCATCATCAGTATGGGTAGGAATTGCTTTCACCCATTTAGAGACATAATCTACAGCTAACAGTATATAAAGGTAACCACTAGAGTTTGGAAATGGACCCATGAAGTTAATGCCTAAAACATAAAAAATTTCATAGAAAAGCATAATTTGTTGAGGCATCTCATCCCTCTTGGATATATTACCAAACCTTTGGCATGGGGAACAAGATTTACAAAAAACAGCGGCATCTTTAAAAAGAGTGGGCCACCAGAATCCACAGTCTAAGATTTTTCTAGCTGTTCTTTGAGGGCCAAAATGTCCTCCACTCTCAGAAGAGTGGCAGGCCTCTAAAATGGACTGGAATTCTAATTGGGGTATACACCTTCTAATTACCTGGTCAGCACCACACCTCCGCAAATATGGGTTATCCCATATATAATATTTAGACTCACTTTTCAGCTTGTCCCTTTGATGCTTAGTAAAATTGGGAGGGAAAGTATGGCTAACTAGATAATTAGCTACAGGTGCATACCAAGGAACTACTTCAGATACTGCATGCAAGCTATCAAATAGGAAAGTATCATTGATAGGAGTGGAGTCATCCTTAATGTGCTCAAGGCGACTCAAGTGGTCTGCCACTAAATTCTGGTTACCACTCATGTCCTTAATTTCTAAATCAAATTCTTGTAGCAGCAGTATCCAACGTATTAACCTTGGTTTGGACTCTTTTTTAGCTAATAAATACTTTAGAGCTGCATGGTCTGAGTACACTACCACCTTGGTACCAAGTAAATAGGCTCAGAATTTATCCAGAGCAAAAATAATAGCAAGAAGCTCTTTTTCAGTAGTAGTGTAATTGGACTGAGCAGCATCTAAGGTCTTAGACGCATAAGCAATTACAAAAGGATCCTTACCTTCGCGCTGAGCCAGCGCTGCTCCTACTGCATGGTTGGAGGCATCACACAAAATCTCAAAAGGCTGGCTCCAGTCTGGTCCTCTCACGATTGGAGCTTGAGTCAGGGCGATCTTCAGCTTATCAAATGCTTGCATGAAATCCTCACTGAACTCGAACTCAATATCTTTTTGCAGCAGTTTGGATAAAGGTAATGCTACCTTACTGAAGTCCTTAATGAATCTCCTGTAGAAACTTGCGTGGCCAAGGAACGAATGGACTTCCCTCACGGAGGAGGGGTAAGGTAAACTAGAAATGACATCTACCTTTTCTGGATCTATAGAAATACCAGTATTAGAGACAACATGTCCCAATACAATACCTTGTTTTACCATAAAGTGACATTTTTCAAAATTCAATACAAGGTTTGAACTAACACACTTGTCTAATACTCTAGCTAAACTATCCAAGCAAAGGCTAAAGGAATCACCATAAACGCTAAAATCATCCATGAATACTTCCATACAGTTCTCAATAAGATCTGAAAAGATACTCATCATGCATCTTTGGAAAGTAGCCGGTGCATTACATAAGCCAAAAGGCATTCTCTTATATGCATACGTTCCAAAGGGACATGTAAAAGTAGTCTTCTCCTGATCTTTAGGAGCTATATGAATTTGAAAATAGCCTGTATAACCATCTCAAAAGCAGTAATGGAATTTACCTGACAGGCGATCAAGCATCTGATCAATAAATGGCAAGGGGTAATGAACCTTGTGAGTAGCTTGGTTGAGACGCCTATAGTCAATACAAACTCTCCATGAATTCTGCACTCTAGTTGTCAGGAGCTCTCCATGCTCATTCTTTACTGTTGTGACTCCAGACTTCTTGGGCACCACTTGTACTGGACTGACCCATTCACTGTTTGAGATGGAGTAAATGATATCTGCTTCAAGTAGCCTGGTCACTTCTTTCTTGATAACTTCTAAGATGCTGGGATTCAATCTCCTTTGGGGTTGACGAACAAGCTTTCCTTCCTCTTCTAAATATATTCTATGCTCACAAACTTAGGGCTGATGCCTGCTATATCCACCAAGCTCCACCCAATTGCTTTCTTATGTTTTCTTAGCACACTAAGAAGTTGCTCCTCTTGTTGGGAAGTGAGTTCCCTTGCAATGATAACTGGGAACTTCTGATTATCCTCAAGGTAAGCATACTTGAGGTGGGGAGAGAGGGGCTTCAATTCCAATTTCTGCTCATGGCTAGGCTCTGGATCATCCAGAACTAGTGATAATGGCAAGGTGTCTTCATTATGTTCAGAGGGTGTCCCCACACTTGAACCTTGCTCCATGTGCTTCTCTTCTACTTCTTCTTGGTGAACTTTAGCTACAGTTTCATTAATGATGTCACACTGGAAGATAGAATGATCTTCCGGAGGGTGCTTCATAGCCTCATTTAAACTGAAACTCACTACTCTGCCATCTATCTCAAAGGAGTAAGTTCCTGAGAATGCATCCAGCTTGAACTTCGAAGTTTTCAGGAATGGTCTTCCAAGCAGGATTGATGATGGTCTTCCTGAGTCATTAGGGGGCATTTCCAAGATATAGAAATCAATAGGAAATGTGAGCCCCTTAATGCTCACTAATACATCTTTAGCAATTCCAACTACTGTAATAATGCTTTTATCTGCTAACACAAAACGAGCTGCCGACCTTTTTAAGAGAGGAAGCCTCAAAGCATCATATATAGACAATGGCATTATACTAACACACGCTCCTAATCACACATGCAGTCAGAAAATATTACAGCTCCAATGGTATAGTTAACCATGCATGGACCTGGATCACCACATTTTTCAGGTATACCTCCCATTAAAGCAGATATAGAACTACCTAAGAAATAGTTTCTAATTCATTAATTTTATCTTTATGTATGCATAAATCTTTCAGAAACTTTTCATATTTAGGTACTTGCTGAATAACATCAAAAAGGGGAACAGTTACCTCAACCTTTTTGAAAATTTCTACCATTTTGGGATCAAGTTCCACCTGCTTCCTGGGTTTCTATGCAAGGTGTGAAAATGGAATAGGGATGGCACCATTTGCAGCCTCTGCATCCTTTGGTGCTCCATTCCTTAGCTGAGCTACTTCTTCTTCAACCATGTCTTATACTTCCTCTTCCTTTTCAGCATCTTCCACTTCAACCAAGTCTTCATCTGGGGCATGTTCTTGTGGGTTTGGCTCTTCCTGGTTCCTTTCTTGCAGTGTAGTTTTGGACCTCAAAGTGATGGCATTAATGCCACCCTTGGGATTGGATAAGGGTTGAGAAGGAATTCCACTGGAGCTTGAAGGCTGGTTGGTGGAAGCAGGTAATGAATCTATACGGGAGACGAGAGCTTGTAAAGTGGCATTCAGACCATTTAGAGTAGAGTTCAGTGTAGTCTGCATGTCTTGTTGTCCTTGTGCAAGAGAACGAAGCATCTCGTCATTTGATGAGGAAGAATGATAAGTGATCTGAGGGGCCTGTTGTTGGTTGTGCTGGGATCCTTGGGACTGCCTTAAGTGAGGTGCTCTGTAAGGCTGGTTCTGATTCTGCTGTCTGTTGTTATTCCACCTCTGGCTTCTTTGGTTGTCTCTGCCTCCTCTGTTATAGTTGTCCCTCCAGCCATGGTTGGAATTATCTCTCTAACCTTGGTTGGACTTGTCCTGCCATCCTTGGTTATAGTTCCCTCCTTTGTTGATTGTATACTTGATTCGGGCGGTCATAGAAGTTATGAGTAGCTGGCACAGTGTTGTCTTCTTGTTGGAGCTACGGGCATTCATCAGTATAATGACCATAATCATCACAGATTCCGCATACTCTTTGGGAAACTAACTGTTGGCTTTGTTGTGGTGGGGAAGGCTGAGTTTGTTATTGATTCAACTGCATCTGCTTCAGTAGGTTGGTCATTTCACATATACTCTGTGTAAGAGTAGTAGTCTTACTGCTAGAGAAAACCTCTGCAACAGCCTTTGACTGGCTGCTCCTGTGCCTGTGATTCCTGGTGGACTCAGCTAAGTCGCTGATCAGCTGCCATGCTTCATCTGCGGTTTTGTACTTTTTTAGAGAACCATTACTAGCACCATCTAGTGTAGTTTTATCCCGAGGCTTCATGCCTTGAGTGAAGTAGCTGATCAACACTAACCTATCAATCATGTGATGGGGGCATGCGTCTAGAAGGTTCTTAAAGCACTCCCAGTACTCATAGAGAGTCTCTAATTCACCTTAAACAATGCAGGAGATCTCTTTCCTCAATCTATCTGTAACTTCAGCTGAAAAGTATTTTTCCAAGAATTCTTTCCTGAGCGTATCCCAGTTGGTAACAGTTACTTCAGGTTGGGAGTAGTACCATTCCCTCGCCTTTCCCTTAAGAGAAAACGGAAAGGCGGTTAACAGAATAGAAGTTTCATTTGCACCATGATGCCTAACAGTAGAATAGGTTATCTGAAAATCCGTGAGGTGCTTGATGGGTTCCTGAGCAGGTAAGCCATGAAACTTGGGCATCAAGTTGATTAATGCAGTCTTCAGCTCAAAATCTGCAGCCAGAGTTGGATGATGCACTTGATATGGCTGCAGTGTAAAATATGGAGCTCCAACTTCCTGGAGAGTAATCCTCCTAGGTGCTGCCATATTATCTGCACGTGAATCAACTGAATCAGTAGTAAAGGAGCTTGTTTCCTCCTCAGATGGCGGTTCAGATTCGCCCTCAGATGAGACTGGTGAATCGATAATAATTACTTCACCACCCTCAGAGGCTAGCCTACGTCGAGCTCACCTATACATGAAATAGTTCTATCAATTTCAGGATCAAATGCGGCTAAGCTCGGATCAGGCAACTAACGTGTCATTCAATGAAAGAAATATATAGCTCATGGTAATAAAATAAAATAAAATATGCAAATAAAATAAAAATATGTACACTAATTAATAATTTAGCACACTATTGCAACTCCGTGGCAACGACGTCAAAAATTGGTGCGTGTTGGAAGTTAGACCAATTAAGATATTATAATATAAGAACAGCGTTGCGAGTATAGCTCTTAACCAGCAAAAATCCGCCTCACCAATTTAGAAAGGTTGTCACAAAAGTTTAGAATAAAAATACTGGGAGTATGAGTCCCAGGTCGTCTCCCAACGAGTTGCTAGAGAGGGTGCTAATTTATTAATCAGGAGTTTTCCGAGAATTTTGAGAGTTGAATAACAGAAAATAAACAATTGTAATTAAGTGCAATGAAAATTAAAAGGAATTTATATTATTCGAAATAAAAAGCCTTGACAGGGGGAATGATTAATTGGAAGTTCTATCCTTGTTAGAATTTTCTCAAGTGTAGTATAAAGAGGTTGTTATTTTCACTTAGTTAACCCTTACTAAATAAAGGAAAGTCAAGTGATTGAGCTAACTCTTATTCACAAATCCTAGTCCTATCCCTTGGAAAGGTCTAGCGTTAGTAAATACAGAATTAGCCAATAACTTCCAATTTAACTAACCACTTGAGCATTCCAACTCAAGTGTCTCCTCTTAATCATCCCCCATGTCAAGTAGGAAATATACTCCATTGACATGAATATAACGCTCATAAAAATATAAGAAGAAGACATGATAAATTAAATAAAATAGGGATTGAGAATTAATTAAAAATAAAAGTAATCCTTTGCAATAATAAATCCAAAATAATCCAATTACCACTCTAAACAAGAATTAAGAATATGGAATAAATAAATAGGGAGTAAGAAAACAAACTAGAATAGTATCTTCAACGGAGGTGATGACTCTTCAATATCCAAAAGCAAAAGCAATAAACTATGAAACTATGAATGTAAAGAAAAACCTAGAGGAAGAGCGATTTTCTCTCTAGATTCAGATCTAAAAACATAAAACTATCCTAATGAGAATGTGTGAATGTGTGTTGAGTCTCTGCATGTTCCCTGGCTCTATTATGTGTTTTTGGGCCGAAAAGTGGGTCAAAACTCGGCCCGAAATTACCCCCAGCATTTTTTGTTATTTCTGCAGATCGCGCATGTCACGCGTATGCGTCAGTCATGCGTGCGCGTCATTTGGAGAATATTTTGTCACGCGTACGCGTCATCCACACGTGCGCGTCTTTTGTGCAGACTCTAATCCACGCATACGCGTCAGGCACGCGCACGCGTCACTGCAATTTTCTCCATGTCGCGCGCACGCGTGAGCCATGCGTGCACGTCGATGATCGCTGGTCATCTCCTTAGTTTCTTGTGTTCCTTCCATTTTTGCAAGCTTCCTCTCCATTCTCTAAGCCAATCCTGCCCTATAAAATCTGAAACACTTAATACACAGATCACGACATCGAATGGTGTAAAGGAGAATCAAAATATACAAATTAAAGATTTCTAGGAAGCAAGTTTTCAACCATAAAACAAAACTAGGAAGGGATTGTAAAATCATGCAAATCATATGAATAAGTGGGTGAAGACTTGATGAAACCACTCAATTAAACACAAGATAAACCATAAAATAGTGGTTTATCAGATCCACATCAATTCCTATCTAAATTCTTGCAGATCTGTGATACTGTTAAGACCAATGGAGTAAATCCTGAGGTCTACAGACTCATGCACTTTCCCTTTGCTATTAGAGATAGAGCTAAAATATGGTTGGATTCTCAACCAAAAGAGTGCCTAGACTCTTGGGATAAGCTGGTCAATGCCTTCTTGGCCAAATTCTTTCCTCCTCAAAAGATGAGCAAAATTAGAGTGGAAGTTCAAACCTTCAGACAAAAAGAAGGTGAATCCCTCTATGAAGCTTGGGAAAGATACAAGCAACTGATTAGGAGATGTCCTCCTGACATGCTCTCAGAATGGTCTATCCTAGGAATTTTCTATGATGGTCTTTCTGAGATGTCCAAAATATCATTGGACAGTTCTGCAGGTGGATCACTCCACTTGGAGAAAATGCCTGAAGAGGCAAGAGAACTCATTGAGATGGTTGCAAACAACCAATTCATGTACACTTCTGAAAGAAACCTTGTGAATAATGGGGTAGCCCCAAAAAAGGAGTTCTTGAAGTTGATACTCTGAATGCCATATTAGCTCAGAACAAGATCTTAACCCAGCATGTCAATATGATCTCTTAGCATTTGACTGGAATACAATCTACAGCTGGCAGCACTCAAAAAGTTTCCTCTGAAGGAAAAGCCTATGATCCTAATCAACCCATCTTGGAGGGGGCGAATTACATGGGAGAACCATATGGAAACACCTACAGTCCATCATGGACGAATCATCCTAACCTTTCATGGAAGGATCAACAGAAGCCTCAATAAGGCTTCAATAATAATCAAGGTGGAAAAATCCAGAATAGGTTCAACAACAGACTACCATTCCCATCTTCTCAAGGGAATATATAGGCTCCTAAGCAGAGCCTTTCTAACTTAGTAATTCTAGTCTCCAGCCTCTCTAAGACCACTCATAGTTTCATAACTGAAACGAGATCCTCCATTAGAAATTTGGAGATACAAGTTGGTCAGCTGAGCAAGAGGATCCCTAAGACTCCTCCTGATACTCTTCCTAGTAACATTGAAGTAAACCCAAGAGAAGAGTGCAAGGCCATCACCATAGAGGCTGAGACCGAATCTGGAGAAACTAAGATGGCATTGAACGCCAGTGAGGAAAACCTCACTGGGCATTCAACGCCCAAGCTGGCACAGAAGCTGGCGTTGAACGCCAGTGAGAAAGCCCTCACTGGGTGTTCAACGCCCAAAAGGGCACTAGAATTGGAATTGAACACTAGGAAGGAGGTCCCTCCTAGGCGTTCAACGCCCAACTTGGCAAAGAAACTGGCGTTGAATGCTAGTGAAGGGATGCATGATGGGCGTTCAATGCCCAAAGAACCACCAGAACTGGTGTTGAACGCCAGTAATGGCTTACCTACTGAGTGTTCAGCACCCATTGAGAAAATTTCTATCCAAGAATTGAAGGAAGCCAAGGCTCATGTAGAGACCATAGAGGTTCCCTTGCATGCACTCCTGCAGTGCATGAGTTCTTATAAATACTCATCCTCTGATAAGGATGAGGACACTAGGGAAGAGCAAATTGCTCGGTACCTAGGAGCTCTCATGAAGCTGAATGCCAAGCTATTTGGTACAAAGCATTTAGAGGAAGAACCTTCACTGCTTACTAAAGACCTCAATGCTTTGGTTCAGCGGAAGCTACATCAGAAGCTTCCGGACCCCGGACGCTTCCTAATCCTTGCACTATAGGCACCATGACCTTTGAGAAGGCTTGTGCGACCTAGGGTCAAGTATAAACCTCATGTCACTCTCTGTAATGGAGAAGTTGGGAATCTTTGAGGTATAAGTTGCAAACATCTCACTAGAGATGGCAGACAAATCAATGAAGACAGCATATGGCTTAATAGAGGATGTATTGATGAAGGTTAAAAACCTTTACATCCCTGCAAACTTCATTATCTTAGATATTGGGGAAGATGAGGATGAATCCATCATCCTTGGAAGACTTTTCCTAGCCACTGCCTATGCTATCATTGATGTAGCAAAGGGAGAACTGATTCAACAACTAGGGGAGGATCACATCTTGTTCAAGATGCCTCACCTCAACTTTTCCTCTAAGAAAAGAGAGATAACTGTGCAACACTTAGTGTTCTAACCATCTCTTTCAGTGCAGAGCTTTACTAAACCCCAAACATCAATTCTAAGTTGGGTGTTGGGTAACCATCAATAAACAAAAGTGTATCATGCCTGAATCGATCTTGTAAGTTGGCTTATCTTAGGCCACCGACTGAGACGATGGCTTGAGGTCGCTAAGGCTAAGCGGTGAAATAGCAGTTACGCCCTGGGATCTATCCTAAAAGAAAGAAATTCCCTTTTGCCTGGCTTGTGTAGCCCACTGAGAACAAAGGTACGAAGAAGAAAGTACCTAAAGCTTAGAGGGATAAGAAAGTCCCCACTGAAGGCCTCTCACGTGGCATGAGAGTTGTCTTTACTAAAAAACCAGTCATACCACATACAGTGAGTCGTGTACTATCTCTAGAGCATGAGAAGCTCATCCATGAGAAGACAGGTAGAAAGTTCACTGTAAGGGGCAAAATTCTGAGCCCATATCAACTTCCGTAAGGAGCTAACCGTCAAGTTAATGATGTTAAAGAAGCGCTTGTTGGGAGGTAACCCAACCTTATTTAGTTATTTCTATTTCCTATAAATTCTTAAGTTTGTTTTTTCTTTAGTTATTTCTTTAGGTTCATGATCATGTGCAGCAGTCAGAACAGAAATAGAAAGGTTCAGCAATGAAAATAAAACACTCTGGATGGAGTGTCTTACTGGCGTTGAATGCCAGCCAGAGAGCACTGGCTGGGCGTTCAACGTCCAAATTGGCAAAATTGCTGGCGTTAAACACCAGCTAGGGAGCAGTGGCTGGGCGTTCAACATCCCAATTAGCAGCAGAGCTGGCGTTGAACGCCAGCCAAGGGTATAGTGCTGGGCATTCAACACCCATGAAGAGGGGCAGGAAATCTGAATTCTGTAACCTCTCAGGACCAGTGGGTCCCACAGCAAATTTACTTACCCCATGATGAGCGGATAATTTATACGCTTTTTGTTTTTAGTATGTTTTTAGTATATTTTAATTAGTTTTTATTATATTTTTATTAGTTTTTAAATAAAAATCACTCTTCTGGACTTTACTATGAGTTTGTGTGTTTTTCTGTGATTTCAGGTATTTTTTGGCTGAAATTGAGGGACCTGAGCAAAAATCTAATTCAGAGGCTGAAAAAGGACTGCAGATGCTGTTGGATTCTGACCTTCCTGCACTCAAAGTGGATTTTCTGGAGCTATAGAGGCCCAATTGGCGCTCTCGCAAGTGCGTTGGAAAGTAGACATCCTGGGCTTTCCAGCAATATATAATAGTCCATACTTTCTCCAAGATTTGATGGCTCAAACAGGCGTTCTATGTCAGCTCAAGAATTCTGGCGTTTAACTCCAAAACTGGCACAAAAGCTGGAGTTAAATGCCCAAACTGGCACAAAAGCTGGCGTTTAACTCCAAGAAAAGCCTCTACACATGGAAGCTTCAATGCTCAGTCCAAGCACACACCAAGTGGGCCCAGAAGAATATTTCTGCATTAATTACTGATTTCTGTAAACCCTAGGCTACTAGTTCTCTATAAATAAGACCTTTTGCTATTGTATTTTCATCTATCAATCATAGACTCATACTTTCATAAACCTTTTCACGTTTGGAGGCTGGCCATTCGGCCATGCCTGAACCTTGTTCTTATGTATTTTCAACGGTGGAGTTTCTACACACCATAGATTAAGGTGTGGAGCTCTGCTGTTCTTCATGAATTAATATAAAGTACTATTGTTTTTCTATTCAACTCAAGTCTATTTCTTCTCCAAGATATTCATTCGTTCTTCAACTTGATGAATGTGATGATCTGTGACACTCATCATCATTCTCACCTATGAACATGTGCTTGACAACCACCTCTGTTCTACTAGCAATGGCTTGAATGCGTATCTCTTGGGTTTTTAATCTAAAATTGGAACCTTCGTGGTATAGGCTAGAATTATTGGCGGCCATTCCTGAGATCCGGAACGTCTAAACCTTGTCTGTGGTATTCTGAGTAGGATCTGGAAAGGGATGACTGTGACAAGCTTCAAACTCGCGATTGTGGGGCGTGTGACAGACGTAAAAGGATCAATGGATCCTATTTCGACATGATCGAGAACCGACAGCTGATTAGCCGATGTTGTGACAGAGCATCAGGACCATGTTCACTGAGAGGACGGGATGTAGCCATTGACAACGGTGATGCCCAACATAAAGCTTGCCATGGAAAGGAGTATGAATGATTGGAAGAAGGCAATAGGAAAGCAGAGGTTCAAGGGGAACAAAGCATCTTCATACGCTTATCTGAAATCCACCAATGAATTACATAAGTATCTCTATCTTTATTTTATGTTTATTTTCATCATCTTAAACTCCATAACCATTTGAATTCGCCTGACTGAGATTTACAAGATGACCATAGCTTGCTTCAAGCCGACAATCTCCGTGGGATCGACTCTTACTCACGTAAGGTTTATTACTTGGACGACCCAGTGCACTTGCTGGTTAGTTGTGCGGAATTGTGACAAAGTGTGATTCACGTTTGAGAGCTCCAAGTTTTTTGCGCCATTGTTGATGATCACAACTTTGCGCACCACCCCACTTCTTCCTTCTTTGTTTCACACTTCCCCATACACTTTTTCCTATAAACCCTAGCCCAATCACATCCATATCACTTTTCCAAAACCATCATAAAACCCACCAACCCCTACCCACTTTAAAATTAAATTTCCCTTCCATTTATCCTACCCATGACCAAACCCAACCTAGCCCACCCCTATAAATACCCCTCATTCTAATCCTTCATATACACACTTCATACACCCTAAAGCCCCCTTTGGCCGAATTCCTTCTCTTCCTCCATCTCCATCTATTTTCTTCTTCTTCTACTCTATTCTTCTCTTTTGTTTATTTTTGCTCGAGGACGAGCAAAGGTTTTAAGTTTGGTGTGGGAAAATCGTTGCTTTTTTCTTTCCATTACCAGTTATGGAACCCAAGGTTGGAGAACCCTCTAGAAAGAGGAAAGGAAAGACCGTATCCACCACCTTTGAATCTTGGAAGATGGAGAGATTTATTACCAAAGCCCACCAAGACCACTTCTATGAATTAGTGGCAGAGAAGAAGTTGATCCCTGAGGTCTCTTTTATGCTCAAGAAGAATGAGTATCCAGAAATCCGAAAAGAGATCCGGAGAAGAGGTTGGGAAGTCCTAACCAATTCCATCCAAGAGGTTGGAATCTTAATGGTGCAAGAGTTCTATGCTAATGCATGGGTCACAAAAAACCATGACATTAGTGTGAACCCAAATCCCAAGAATTGGAGCACCATGGTCCAAGGGAGAATCTTGGACTTTAGTCCGGAAAGTGTGAGGTTGGCATTTAACTTGCCTTTGATGTAAGGAGACCCACATCCTTACACTAGAAGAATCAACTTTGATCAAATACTGGATCAAGTGCTCTCAGACATCTGTGTGGAAGGAGCACAGTGGAAAAGGGATTCCCGAGGCAAGCCCATTCAACTAAGAAGGCTTGACCTCAGCCTGTAGCTAGAGGATTGTTGGAATTCATCCAATGCTCCATCATCCTTACTAGCAATCGGTCATAAGTGACCATTGACAGAGCCATCATGATCCATTGCATCATGATTGGGAGTGAGGTGGAAGTACATAAGGTGATACCTCAAGAATTGTACAAGATAGATGAAAAGCCTTTCACCAAAGCAAGGTTAGCTTTCCCTCACCTCATTTGTCACCTATGCAATTCAGCTAGAATTGTCATAGAAGGAGACATCTTCATTGAGGAAGACAAGCCCATCACTAAGAATAGGATGGAGCAAACTAGAGAGCATGCACATGAGCCTGTGCAACCGCGTCAGCAAGAAATCCCTAAGATACCTCAAGGGATGCAATTTCCTCCTCAAGGCTATTGGAACCAATTGCATAATTCTCTTGGAGAATTGAACACTAATATGGAGAAATTGAGGATGGAGCATCAAGAGTATTCCCACATCCTCAATGAAGTAAGAGAAGATCAAAGGGCTCTGAGGGAAGAACAACAGAGACAAGGGCGTGACACTGAAGAGATCGAGCACTACATTGGATCCTCAAGAAGGAGTAGTAGCTGCCATCACTAAGGTGGATTCGTTCTCTTAATTCCCTTTTCTTATGTTATTTTTCTGTTTTCTGTTATGTTTTATTGTCTGTTCTCTTGTTCTTGTTGCATGATCATTTCTATCTATATCTTAAAGTTATAAAATGTTCCATATATCTCTCACCTTACTTAAAAGAAAATTTTATTTGAAAAGAATTGAGAGATGCATGAATTTCGAGTTTATCTTAAGAATAGTTCAATTATCTTGATGTGGTGGCATTGCTTTTATTTTCCTGAATGTATGAATGAATAGTGCATATTTGAAATTGAAATTAAGAAAGTTGGTTCTTAAAAGAATGATGAAAAAGGAGAACTATTATTGGTAATTTGAAAAATAAAAAAATTGATTCTTGAAGCAAGAAAAAGCAGGAAAAAAAGCAAAAAAAAAAAAAGAAAAATATATATATGCTTGCGGAAAAAAAAAGGAGAAATAAAAAGCAGAAAAAGCCAATAGCTCTTTAAACCAAAAGGCAAGAGCAAAAAGTCAATAACCCTTTAAACCAAAAGGCAAGGGTAAAAGGATCCAAGGCTTTGAGCATCAATGGTTAGGATGGCCTAAAAAGAATAAAATCCTGGCCTCAGCAATCCAAAAGAATAGTGTCCCTAACTATATGCTTGTGGTGTGAAGGTGTCAAGTAAAAAGCTTGAGACTGAGCAGTTAAAGTCGTGATTCAAAGCAAAAATAGTGTGTTTAAGAACTTTAGACACCTCTATCTGGGGATTCTAGCAAAGCTGAGTCATAATCTGAAAGGGTTCACCCAGTTAAGTGTTTGTGGCATTTATGTATCCTGTAGTAATACTGGAAAACAAAGTGCTTAGGGTCATGACCAAGACTCTAAAAGCTGTGTTCAAGAATAAAAAAGAACTAAATTAGGAGAGTCAATAATATCATCTGGATTCTAAGTTCCTAAAGAGACTAACACTTATAAGTTTCAATGGATAGTGAAATGCCAAAACTATTCAGAAGCAAAAAGCTACTAAGTCCCGCTCATCTAATTGAAACTGAGCTTCATTGAGAACTCTGAGATTTATTGTATCTTACTCTTCTTTTTATCCTAATTTGTTTTTGCTTGCTTGGGGACAAGCAACAGTTTAAGTTTGGTGTTCTGATAAGCGGATATTTTATACGCTTTTTGCCATCATTTTCATATAGTTTTTAGTAGGGGTGTTCGCGGTACGGTTTGGTTTATTTAAGGAAAAGCCATCCGATCTGATCGTTTATTAAAACTGCGGTACGGTTTGGTTCGGTTTTTTTACCAAGATCATCCAAACCAAACCAAACCAATTAAAATCGGTTTGGTTTGGTTCAGTTTATTCGGTTTTTTTAATTAATTCAAAGGAAGAATAAGATAAAACATATAAAAAAGGATAGGAGTGGATGCAACTTCTATAAAACAAGGAACAATCATAACAAATAATATTTATAAAAAAAAGGAAGAATAAGATAAAACATAAAAAAAGGATAGGATTGGATGCAACTTCTATAAGACAAGGAACAATCATAACAAATAATATTTATAAAAAAAAACTAGTTTAATGAAAAAATGATTCAATCAATCAATTTGTTGGTGATCTTATATTTGCAGATTTGTTTGGAGGAGCATTATATGTCCACCAGTGCCACCTTCACTTTCACCAATATTATCCCTCATACTATGATCAAACTGCAAATATATTACAGATACAACATTAAATATCAACACAACTGTGAATCAAAACCAAAAATAGAATAACAATAAATCATTGAATCAATAACAAGTTAAAAGCAAAAAATAGCAGCATCCATTAGACCAATAACGCAAGAAGACCTGTCATGTTCATTGTACCCATTGCACCATATTCGAAGGTTTCAAAAACAGATTTAGAATTATTCCACCCGTAAAAATTTTTACAATAATAGCGGCTATTATTATCAACTTCATCACACCACCAATTCATTAAAACCATACAAATACCACCAAAATCATATTTGGATTCTCCACTTTTTAATTAACAGATTAACAAATTCAGATTCAAATCAATTAGCAGCAGCAATAATAAGAATAAACAATTAATAATAATAGTTAATAGTAGCAATAGCAATAATAATGATTAATTAACAAATTAAAATTAATAATTAACAAATTAAAAAAATGATAATAGTAGTAGTAGCCAGCAAAAATTAGAAGAGAGAATAGTAAATCAAAAAGTAAAATCAATAGAACACAAAAAATCAAGAAGAAAAAAATAGCAAGAGGCTAGATCAGAAGTAGAAGAACGAACCTGACTCAGGCTCCATTCTTGAAGATTTGCTGATGCAGACAGACTGGATGAGTGCAGGGAGGACGACAGAGAGAGAGGCGCTACGAGGACGACGGCGTGTTGCTGCTGGGAGAGGACGACGACGTGCTGCGTGGAGCTATGCCGGGGAGGACGACGGAGAGAGAGCGGTGCTACGAGGAAGAGAGAAGGAGAGAACAGGGCCGCGGGACGCGAGTCAGGATTGGTGTTGTCCAGCGGCAGGCCGGCAGCAATAGTGGAGGCACGAAGCAGAAGGAGGAAGAGGAAGGGAGAGGGAGAGCAAAAGGCGCTGAGAGTTCAGAGGATTGGAGGCAAAAGGGCAAGAAGAGTTAGGGTTATGTTGTTGCTATGGCTGTTAGGTGATTTGGGGGTAGGTTTAATTTAGGGTTTTTTTATAAAACCAGTTCGGTTCGGTTCGGTTAGGATTTTCCTTATCAGAAACGAAAACTGAACTGAACCGCAGAAAAACTACAAAATCTCATTTTTTCGGTTTTTTTGGTTTTCGGTTTGTTCGGTTATCGATTTTTTTTAGTTTGGTTATCGATTTTTTTAGTTCGGTTGGTCGGTTTTGTTCGGATTGGATCGGTTTTGAACACCCCTAGTTTTTAGTATGTTTTGTTTGAGCTTTATTAAGTTTTCATAGGTTTTAGTGCAAAATTCACATTTTTGGATTCTACTTTGAGTTTGTGTATTTTTATGAAATTTCAGGTATTTTTTGGATAAAATTGAGGAGCTGGAGCAAAAGTCTGATTCAGAGACAGAGAAAGCACTGCAGATGCTGTTTGGATCTGACCTCTTTGCACTCGAAAGAGCTCTTCTGGAACTACAGAAGTCCAAATAGAGCGTTCTTAACGGCTATGGAAAGCTAACATCTATAGCTTTCCACAATTGTATAATAGTCCATACTTTGCTTCAGAATTGAAGGCCTAAAACTGGCATTTTACGCCAGCCTCCTGCCCTATTCTGGCGTCCGACGCCCAAAGGAGAAGAGACCAGCGTCCAACGCCCAAGAAGGACCCCCTAGCCAGCGTTCAATGCCCTAGAGGCCTCCTAGCACGTGGATCTTAATCAAGCTCAGCCCAAACACTCACCAAGTGGGCCCCAGAAGTGGATTTTAACACTAAAAGACTGTTTTACCCTTCTTATGTAATCCCTAGTAATTAGTTTAGTATTTAAAGGACAAGGATCACCCTTGTTCAGGATGGGATGCATATTTTTGAATTCCATATTGTATTTTCTATCAGTATGTGTTTTTAAACCTCCTAGGTTGAGGGGAGGAGCTCTGCTGAGTTTTATGGATTAATAAAGTCCTACTGTTCTATCTCAATACGTGTTTGATTCTCTACTCTAAGATGTATATCCATTCTTCATCATTATGAATGCATTGAACCGGCACAACGTTATCTCATTCTATATGGGTTCAGAGTGATTCTTTCATCGGACAATGATGAACCACTAGTGATTATACATCTCCTAGACGGCTAATCCATAACTTTGTTGGGGACTTCTCAAGACACCAATTCAGCCAAGGTATGGGGAGATTAGAGTCTTTGTGGTAGAGGCTAGAACCAAGGGTGCAGCATTCTCTGATCTGGAAGATTCGACCTTGTCTGTGGCTTTTTGAGTAGGATCACTAAAGAGAATGAACTGCAGGAGCTTCATCCTCAATCAGAATAGATCTGCACTAACCCTGGGTTCAGATCTAGAGGACCATTAGTGATCTCTTAAGAAGGACGTTGATCACATACAGCCTGCCATAGAAGAAATCATTCACAGTTAAAGAAGACAGTACGACTGGATAGATCCAGAAGAATAAAGCATCTCCAAACATTAACCATCTTCTTATCATTGCTTTTACCATCAATTGAGTAACATTTTCTTTATTTTACTTTTATGCACTTTAAACAAAACAAACAACTTTTCTATTCGCCTGACTAAGATCTACAAGATGACCATAGCTTGCTTCAAATCACAATTCTCGTGAGATCGACCTTGACTCACTCAGGTATTACTTGGACGACCCAGTGCACTTGCTGGTTCAGTTGTACAGAAGTGTGGGAATTCGTGCACCAACAACCAAAAGAATCACATCTTTCTGCAGTAAAGAGAATCATTAGATATGTACATCGAACATCTAATTTTAGTTTATGGTATCCTAGGTATGATGAATTTTCTATACTGGGTTATTGTAATGCAGATTTTGCCAGTGATAGAATTGATAAAAGGAGCACGTCAGGCATATGCTGTTTTCTGGGCAGATCCTTAAATGTTTGGTCAAACAAGAAGCACTCTATAGTGGCACTTTCCATTGCGGAAGTCAAATACATCGCTACTTTTTCTTGCTGCTCAAAATTGTTGTGGTTAAAAACTCAGCTTGCTGATTATAAATTGAATGCTGATAATATTTCCTTGTTATGTAATAACATGAGTGCCATAAATATTTTCAAAAATCCAGTTTTGCTCTCTAGAATAAAACACATTGAAGTGAGATTTCACTCAATAACGGAACATGTTTAAAAGGGCAATATTAACATTCAATCTGTTAAATCAGAGAAACAATTAACTGGTATTTTTACTAAACCACTGGCTGAGAATAGAGTTTGTAATTTAAGAACTAGTTTAGGCATTCTTATTTATGATACTTTGTTTTAAACGTTGTTGATTCCTTGTTTAAAATTTTTTCTCTAAGTCGTGATTAGATAATTTTGGGCAAATGAAGAGCCATCATCAAGGAATGTGGTATCTAGTGTTTTGTTGTAAGTCCAGATTCATGTGGGCCAACCATTCTTTTCAGATTTCATTTGGTCCTTCGTGTTTCCTTAAACACAACCTCTTCTAGGCCCAACAAGAGTTAACTTATATGAATGTGGGCCTCATTGGTTTGTCATATATTAATTTTTTTCTAATTCTTTTTCTTTATCTTTTATGAAAGTCATTTTTTTAAAAACCTTTTCAACTTTAGGTCATGTCCTTTCAAAGTTGTCATGGGTTCTGAACATGCATATTATAACACCCTACCACACAGAGTCTTATGCTTAAGTCATAAAACTGAGGTGGCGAGGTATTACAACCTCTAAAAGTAAAATTATATATATTACAGTTGAAAGGAAATTTTATTTAGGAGCCTTTGAAGGAAAATTTAAAACAAAGGGCGCAACGCTCACGTAAACGAAAAACTTATGTACGAAGAAACGTAAGATATATATATATATATATATATATATATATATATATATATATATATATATATGGAAAATAAAAAAGGAGTGTCAAAGATACAAATATTCAATCTCCAGGCTCAACCTACGAAGCCAAGGTTGGCCGGAGAATATTTACATAAATATACATAACCCAAAATATCCCAAAACAGATAAAACAACAACCTGTTTCTCCACATCGACCTCGAAGAGGGACAAAATAAAGTTAAATATACAGAAGAGAATTTAAATACAGAATAATAAACATATAGACTCAAAATACAGAGTCCCAAAATATAACACTTCGCTTGCAGAATGAACTCCAGACGCTTACCGAGGTGCCTCTCGACCTGCATCTGAAAAACAACAGTATCATATGGGATAAGAATCGGGGGTTCTCAGTATGGTTAAGGTGCCCACATATATAATAAATAAGGTCCCAGAAAAGCCAGAGACAATCCTAGAATACCGACACTCAGATTATAAAACTTAAAGGAATAAACTGAACCATAAATTTGGTAAAAACTCACTAAGGTACCTAAGTCACAATATAACTCTAACTCTGCAGTTTACTTTCTGTCTCACTTAACTTTGATCCTTACCACTGACCCAACCAGTCACGGCCTATGGCCCAAATCAAACCAGCTCGGCCTCCAGCCCAAATAAACTCAACCCAGCCTCCGGCCTATTTTCAAACAAACCATCAATATTATCCGTCCACCACCAAAGTACTCAAAACAAAAAGACAATCATAGACACAAGCAAATACAAGGAAAACATATTTAAAGAACAGTTACATCAAGTATCACAGTTACCAGTTAAACAGAATTTATCACATATGCAAACTAAAATAATTATGCACACCCAAACAAAGCAAACAAATGCAACATGATGCATGCCTGTCCTACTGGCCGTGAGCTCAAGTGTCAGTTAAATTGCCAGAACCCGACACATCTAGTAGCTAACCCAGACATTTGTCTCTCTCTAGGTTGCGCATCTCCAGAAGGAACTTTAACGAATGAGAGTGCCTTTCCACTTTCTCCTGGAGGTTTCATGGAGGAGAGTGCCTTTTCACTTTAAAGGAGTGTGCTTTTCCACCTTACAACTAGAGAAGAATGTGGGAGAAACAATACAAAGGAGCGTGCCTTTCCAAGTTTCTCACATCCCCATCACGACAAGAGAGGAAATATTCCGTCCTCAAATTGCCATTCAAACACATTTTTAAGTTAACACGCAAGCGGGTTCGCACCCAGACCTTGCTATCTAGACAATTTCGGCTACACTCAGTCATCGCCAATCTCAACATTCACCCCTCAACTCAGTCACATACAAGTCAAACCTTACCATTTTCAATTCATTATCATTATTTCATCACCATTTCTACACTGCCCCAACCCCAATTTATCCTTCCAAACCTTTTTTCACTTCCAAGTAACCTCCCTTTTCATAGCTTAATCTCGTCACTACACTTAAAACTAATCCTTAGGGTCTAAAAGAGTAAAATAGAGGTTTAGAGGTTCAAAATTATATTTTAAAACACAAAACTCACTTTGCTGATTTTAGGGGTCACGCGTACGCGTGAGTGAACTTTTCCCTGCTCGAGTACGCGAGTTGCTCGCATACGCGAGATGCCCAGCCCAAAAAGGTTGGTCACGTCGCGTGCAGTGGTCGCGTACGTAACATTTCCAGATTGGCAAAAGTGTTGAATGCTATAGGATTTTCAACTTTGCACTCAAAACTTCCGACGCGCATAACTTTCTCGTTTTAAAATATTTTTCATTTGTTCTTCGAACGGTCTAAACTTCATGGATCCAATTTTCATATGAAACAAATTTAAAACAATTTGGGGGTTCGGAAGCCAAGTTATGGCCCGGCAAAGTTCAGTCAAAAACCAAGTTTTCACCAAAGACTTCTAAAGCTCTATTTCACCAATTTCCTTTATCAAAACCAAAGTTCTACATTTAAAAATGACTCCCAATACATCCAGCACAACTCCATATTCAATCACAACCAACCATACCTCAATTTGAACCACTTCATTCCACGAATTCTCAAATATACAAACACAATTATCAATTTATTATCATTCATATGTTCACATTCAAAATCCTCATCCATTAGCATCAAAATCATAATTTATCAATCCATTTTACCAACACCAACTACATTCACATCAGTGAATCATTAGTCTGACCATACCTCATCATTTTAATATACATTGACAACTAAAATCATTGAACATGCTCCAAACACATATTCAACTTATCCTATAGTCATCTAGCCTAAGTTTTCACGATACTGTGGATGTTATATACAAGAAACCAAAACCATACCTTAGTCAATTTTTCCTTAATCCCGGAACACGGAACACCTCAAGCGTTCACCACACCACAAGCTCCACCACTCCAGCTCCTCACCAACGAACCCAGCCTCCAAAGTTCAATCTCTAGCTTCCAATTCCTCAAATTGTCTCCAATCCACAACCAATTTCAATCTAACATCATAATATTCACTATAATCAACATAGAGTTCACTAATTCAACATTTTACAAAGGATTTTGAGGGTGCTTACTTGACCCACAACTCGAATGAGCTAAACCCGACAAAACCCACAAACTAATTCGAACCTAAACACCGAAATCATACAAAATTCAACATGCATTCACATTGAATTTCGAAATTGGGGAGAAGAAAACTGAAACTGAGAGGTGAGTTTCATACCTAATCAAGAACTGGGTTTTGTAAAGCTCGTCGCGCTGGTCGCATGGTGATAAACCCCAATTTTGTGGTTTATCTTGTGTTGAATTTAATAGATTTTATCAAATTTTCTCATATTTATTCAGTGAAATAGCATGGTTTTGTGAATTTCTCCTAAATTGTGCTTAAGAGTGAAAACATGATTTTTAGGCCTTAAAATTACTAAATTTAATTCACTTTAATTCCATTCGATGCCTTGATATGTTTGTTGAGTGATTCCAGGTTTATATGGCAAGGATGGGATTGAAGAAGTAAAGAAAAAGCATGCAAAGTGGAGAATTCATGAAGAAATGAGGATTTGTGAAAATCATAATGACGCGCACGCGTGACCCACGGGTACGCGTGACCAAGAAATTTTACCAAGTGACACGCACGCGTCATCCACGCATACGCGTGACACTGGTCACGTGACCTCATTAAAGGAACACGCTAAGAGCAATTTCTGAGCTGCTTCAGGCCCAAATCCAACTCATTTCTGAAGTATTTGAAGCCAAAATCAAGAAGAAACAAGGGGAAAGCAATTAGGATAGATTAGAAACATGCTTTAGCTCATATTCTAGAGAGAGAAGCTCTCTATTCTCTCTAGAATTAGGGTAGATTTAGGTTAATTGCATCTTAAATTTATGTTTAATTTCTTGTATTGATATAGTTTCTTTTACTTTTTCTTGTTCTATTACTTTAGTTTTCTTAGTTATTCTTGTCAATTTCTTATTTTGGTCACTTTTATGTTTATGAATTCTTTGTTAAGTTTAATTTCTATTAATGCAATTCATGTTTGATGTTTCTTATTGTTTAATTGACTTGTTATTGTTATTTTCTTGCCTTGGGTAGTTGTAGAATTTATTGTTTATTGCAAATTTACTATCCTTTCTTTTTATGACTATCAAGTGTTTGATAAAATACTTGGTTGGATTTTAGAGTAAATTTTTATACTCTTGGCATGGATTGGTAATTTAGAGGCTCTTGAATTGTCTAAATCTCTTGTTGATTGGTAAATGAAGGTTGCTAGTTGGCTTGAAATTTACTAAATCTAGTCTTTCACTATGATTTGACTAGGACTTGTGCACTCAAGTTAATTGTGCTCACTTGACTTTCCTTTAATTGTTAGAGGTTAACTAAGTGAAAGCAATTTTCACTTACCATCACAATTGAGGACGATAATGAGGATAGGAATTTCAATTCTCACTCCTTGCCAAGACCTTTATTAGTTGTAGCTTTACTCCAAAAATACTTTCTCATAACTGATGAGAAGATAATTTATACCATTTTTGGCATTGTTTTTACATAGTTTTTAGTATGTTTTAGTTACTTTTTATTATATTTTTATTAGTTTTTATGCAAAAATCACATTTCTGGACTTTACTATGAGTTTTTGTGTTTTTCTAATTAAGGGACCTGAGCAAAAGTCTGATTCAGAGGCTGAGAAAGGACTGCAGATGCTGTTGGATTCTGACCCTCCGGCACTCGAAGTTGATTTTCTGGAGCTACAGAATCCCAATTGGTGCGCTATTAACTTCATTGGAAAGTAGACATCTTGGGATTTGAAGCAATGTATAATAGTCCATACTTTGCCCAAGATTTGATAGCCCAAACTGGCGTCTAAACGCCAGCCAGGGACCCTTTTTTGGCATAAAACGCCAAAACTGGCACCAGAACTGGAGTTAAACGCCCAAATTGGCATCCAAGATGGCGTTTAACTCTAGAAAAGGCCTATGCATGTGCAAAGCTCAATGCTCAGCCCAAGCACACACTAAGTGGGCCCCGGAAGTAGATTTCTGCACTCTCTGCACTTAGTTACTCAATTTCTGTAATCCTTAGTAACTAGTTTAGTATAAATACTAGTCTTTCCTATTGTATTCGTATCTTTGATCTATTGAGTTTATGCCATATGTTACGTTTTGAAGGCTGGCCATTCGAACATGCCTAGACCTTTTTCTTATGTATTTTCTACGGTGGAGTTTCTACACCTCATAGATTAAGGTGTGGAGCTCTGCTATTCTTCATGAATTAATGCAAGTACTATTGTTTCTCTTTCAATTCATGCCTACTTCTTCTCCAAGATATACTCTCGTACTTAATTCAGTTAAGTCAGAATGAAGGGGTGAGCCGTGACAATCACCCACTATCTTCGTTACTCGCTTAGCCAAGATCCACGAGCCTGACAACCACAAGCGGTCTACATGATGTTCAACGTAGTCATTGGATGACAGCCAGAGTATATTCTCTTGGGTCTCTAATCCACGGACTAAGTCTGTGAGATCAGAACCTTCGTGGTATAGGCTAGAACCAATTGGCAGCATTCCTGAGATCCAAAAAGTCTAAACCTTGTTTGTGGTATTCCGGGTAGGATCTGGGAAGGGATGACTGTGATGAGCTTCAAACTCGCGAATGTTGGACGGAGTGATAGTGTGCAAAAGGATAGAGAGATCCTTTTCCGACACAAGTGAGAACCGACAGATGATTAGCCGTGCGGTAGCTGTACCTGGTATTTTTCATCCGAGACGAGAAATCCGACAGTTGATTAGCCGTGCAGAAACCGTACTTGGACCATTTTCACTGAGAGGATCATACATCTTGCCATGGAAGGGAGCATGCATGATTGGATGAAGACAATAGGAAAGTAGAGGTTCAGAAGCAACAAAGCATCTCCAAAGGCTTATCTGAAATTCCCACCAATGAATTACATAAGTATCTTATTTTATTTTATGTTTTATTTATCTTTTAATTATCAAAACCTCATAACCATTTGAATCTGCCTGACTAAGATTTACAGGATAACTATAGCTTGCTTCAAGCCAACAATCTCTGTGGGATCGACCCTTACTCGCGTAAGGTTTTATTACTTGGACGACCCAGTGCACTTGCTGGTTAGTTGTAATGGAGTTGTGAAAAGTGTGATCATAATTCCGTGCACCAAGTTTTTGGCGCCGTTGCCGGGGATTGTTCGAATATGAACAACTGACGCTTCATCTTGTTGCTTAGATTGGGTAATTTTATTTTATGTTTGAATTTTTTATTTTTATTTTCGAAAAAACAAAAAAAATTTAGTTTTCAAAAAATTCATAAAAATTTTTTAGAATGAATTCTAGAGCTTCATGAGATATGTTGAAGCCTGGCTGGCTGTTAAGCCATGTCTAAACTTTTGGACTGAGGTTTCCACTTTCCATTGTAGAAAGGACATGTCTGTATTTGTTATGCTAAAGCTTGGCTGGCCATTTGGCCATGTCTAATTCTTTTAGACCGAAGCTTTAGACTAACATTGCATGAATCCTAGAATTTTTATTGAAAATTTTGATTTTCTTTATTTTCTATTTCCAAAAATTTTTCGAAAAATATTCAAAAAAATTTAATAAAATAAAAAAACCAAAAAAATTTTGTGTTTCTTGTTTGAGTCTTGTGTCAAAATTTTAAGTTTCGAAAATTCATCATGTGTTCTTTCTTGATCTTCAAGTTGTTCTTGATGATTTTCCTTGTTTAATCTTGTGTTTTTCTTGTTTTATGTTTTTTCTTATTTTTCATATGCATTTTCGAATTCATAGTGTTTAAACATTAAAAATTTCTAAGTTTGGTGTCTTGCATGTGTTTGTTTTCTTAAAAATTTTCAAAAATAAGTTCTTGATGTTAATCATGATCTTCAAAGTGTTCTTGGTGTTCATCTTGACATTCAAAGTGTTCTTGAATTTTGAATTTGCTTTTATTTAGTTTTCAATTTGCTTTTATTTCTTCTCTAAAATTTTGAATTCTAACTTATAATTAAAATAAATTCAAAAACATTTTCTTTTCTTTTAATTAATATTCAAATACTCTCTCTCTCATCTCTTTCTATTTATTTCATTTATTTACTAACACTTCTCTTCTACTCATAATTCGAACCCTTCTCTCTTCTCTCTGTTCGAATTACTCATCTCCTCTCTCTGCTCATTCTTCTATTCTTCTACTCTTATACTCATATAAAGAAATCTCTATACTATGACATAGAGGATTCCTCTTCTTTTCTGTTCTCTTCTTTTTCATATGAGTAGGAACAGGGATAAAGACATTCTTGTTGAAGCTGATCCTGAACCTGAAAGGACTCTGAAGAGGAAGCTAAGAGAAGCTAAAGCACAACACTCCGGAGAGGACCTTACAGAAAATTTCAAAAAAGAAGCAGATATGGCAGCCGAACCCAACAACAATGGTGGAGATGCAAGGAAGGTGCTTGGTAACTTTACTACACCAACTTTCGACTTTTATGGAAGAAGCATCTCAATTCCTGTAATTGGAGCAAACAACTTTGAGCTTAAGCCTCAATTAGTTTCTCTAATGCAGCAAAATTGCAAGTTTCATGGACTTCCATTGGAAGATCCTCATCAGTTATTAGCTGAATTCTTGCAAATCTGTGACACTGTTAAGACCAATGGGGTTAATCCCAAGGTCTACAGACTTATGCTTTTCCCCTTTGCTGTAAGAGACAGAGCTAGGATATGGTTGGACTCACAACCTAAAGAAAGCCTGAATTCTTGGGAAAAGTTGGTCAATGCTGTCTTGGCCAAATTCTTTCCACCTCAAAAGTTGAGCAAGCTTAGAGTGGAAGTTCAAACCTTCAGACAGAAGGAAGGAGAATCCCTCTATGAAGCTTGGAAAAGATACAAGCAATTGATCAGAAGGTGTCCTTCTGACATGCTTTCAGAATGGAGCATCTTATGTATATTCTATGATGGTCTGTCTGAATTGTCCAAGATGTCATTGGACCACTCTGTTGGTGGATCTCTTCATCTAAAGAAAACCCATGCAGAAGCCCAGGAACTCATTGAAATGGTTGCAAATAACCAGTTCATGTACACTTCTGAAAGAAATCCTATGAATAATGGGATGACTCATAAGAAAGGAGTTCTTGAGATTGATACTCTGAATGCCATATTGGCTCAGAATAAAATATTGACTCAGCAAGTCAATATGATTTCTCAGAACCTGACTGGAATGCAAGCTACATCCAACAGTACTAAAGAAGCTTCCTCTGAAGAAGAAGCTTATAACCTTGAGAATCCTGCAATGGAAGAGGTGAATTACATGGGAGAATCTTATGGAAACACCTATAATCCTTCATGGAGAAATCATCCAAATTTCTCATGGAAGGATCAACAGAAGCCTCAACAAGGCTTCAATAATAATAATGGTGGGAGAAATAGGTTTAGCAATAGCAAGTCTTTTCCATCATCTGCTCAGCAACAGATAGAGAATTCTAAGCAGAGCCTCTCTGACTTAGCAACCATAGTATCTGATCTATCTAAGACCATTCTCAGTTTTATGACTGAAACAAGGTCCTCCATCAGAAATTTGGAGGCACAATTGGGTCAGCTGAGTAAAAGAGTTACTGAAACTCCTCCTAGTACTCTCCCAAGCAATACAGAAGATAATCCAAAGATAGAGTGCAAGGCCATCAATATATCCAAAGTGGCCGAACCTATAGAGGAGAAAGAGGCAGTGATTTCCAGTGAGAAAGACCTCAATGGACGTCCACTGACCACTAAGGAGTTCCCTAATGAGGAACCAAAGGAATATGAGGCTCATACAGAGACCATAGAGATTCCACTGAGCTTACTGTTGCCATTCATGAGTTTTGATGAGTATTCTTCCTCTGAAGAGGATGAAGATATTGTTGAAGGGCAAGTTGCTCAGTATCTAGGAGTAATCATGAAGCTGAACGCCAAGTTATTTGGTAATGAGACTTGGGAAGATGAACCTCCATTGCTCATCAATGAACTGAATGCCTTGGTTCAGCAGAAATTACCTCAGAAGAAACTGGATCTCGGAAGGTTCTTAATTCCTTGCACCATAGGCACAATGACCTTTGAGAAGGCTCTATGTGACCTTGGTTCAGGCATTAACCTCATGCCACTCTCTGTAATAGAGAAACTGGGGATTTTTGAGGTACAAGCTGTAAGAATCTCACTAGAGATGGCAGACAAATCAATGAAACAGCCTTATGGACTTGTAGAGGATCCTTAGTGAAGGTTGAAGGCTTTTACATCCCTGCTGACTTCATAATCTTAGACACTGGGAAGGATGAGGATAAATCCATCATCCTTTGAAGACCCTTCCTAGCCACAGCAAGGGCTGTGATTGATGTGGACAGAGGAGAGTTAGTCCTTCAATTGAATGAGGACTACCTTGTGTTTGAGGCTCAAAGATCTTCTTCTGTAAACATGGAGAAGAAGCATGAAAAGCTTCTCTCAATACAGACAGAGCCCCCACACTCAACTTCTAAGTTTGGTGTTGGGAGGCCACCATTAAGCTCTGAGTCTCTGTGAAGCTCTCTAAGAGCTCACTGTCAAGCTATTGACATTAAAGAAGCGCTTATTGGGAGGCAACCCAATGTTATTTAATTATATTTACTTTCTTTTTATAGAAATTTGTTTTCCATTGCCATGTTATGTTTTCTTTAGGTTGATGATCATGTGGAGTCACAAAAATAGCTGCAGAATTAAAGCAGAATCAAAAACAGCATAAAAAATAGCACACCCTGGAAGACAGGCTTACTGGCGTTTAAACGCCAGTAAGGATAGCAGAATGGGCGTTTAACGCCCTGTCAGGCAGCATTCTGGGTGTTAAACGCCATAAAAGGCAGACAGACTGGCGTTAAACGCCAGAAAAGAGTGTCTGGCTGTCTGGCTGGCCTTAAACACCAGAATTGGCAGACAGACTAGCGTTTAACGCCAGAAAAGGGTGTCTGGTTGGCGTTAAACGCCAGAAAGGGGTATCAGCTTGGCGTTTAACGCCAGGAAAGGCAGCAGAGCTGGTGTTTAATGCCAGGAAAGGCAGCAGAACTAGCGTTAAATGCCAGAAATGGCACACAGAGGGCGTTTAAACTCCAAAAAGGTGCAGGGAGCAGAATTTCTTGACGCCTCAGGATCTGTGGACCCCAATGGATCCCCAACTCACTATCTCTCCTATTCACCCCTCTCTATAACACCTTTCCCTAAATACTCTTGACCAATTACATCAATACATATTCCCCAAAAAACATTCACCTATCAAATCCTACCCTCTTCCCCATAATCTCTTCACCACTCACATCCATCACCTATTCCCCAAAAACCCATGATAAAATCCCACCTACCTCACCATTCAAATTCAAAATATTTTCCTCCCAAACCCAACCCCCTCTTACACGAATTCCCTCTCTCTCTTACCCTATAAATATCCCTCATTCCAATCTTCAATTTCACACATCATAAACACTTAAACCCCCCTGGCCGAATTCAACACACCCCTCTATCTCCTCCATTTCTTCTTTTTCTACTCCTTTCTTTCTTCTTTTGCTCGAGGACGAGCAAACCTTTTAAGTTTGGCGTGGGAAAAAGCTCTGCTTTTTGTTTTTCCATAACCATCAATAGCACCTAAGGCCGGAGAAACCTCTAGAAAGAGGAAAGGGAAGGCAATTGCTTCCACCTCTGAGTCATGGGAGATGGAGAGATTCATCTCAAAGGTCCATCAAGACTACTTCTATGAAGTTGTGGCCAAGAAAAGGGTGATCCCCGAGGTCCCCTTCATGCTCAAAAAGAGTGAATTCCGGAGATCCGACGTCAGGTTCAGAGAAAAGGTTGGGAAGTTTTCACCAACCCCATCCAACAAGTCAGAATCTTAATGGTTCAAGAGTTCTATGCTAATGCATGGATCACTAAGAACCATGATCAAAGTATGAACCCAAACCCAAAGAATTGGCTCACAATAGTTCGAGGGAAATACTTGGATTTCAGTCCGAAAACTGTGAGGTTAGCATTTAACTTGCAATAATGCAAGGAGATCCTTATCCTTTCACTAGAAGGGTCAACTTTGATCAAAGGTTGGATCAAGTCCTGATGCCAGGGCATCTTGGCCAGTTTCACTGACCTTTTCTTTACTGTTTTTAGGTTAGTTTCATGCATTTCTTTAGGAAATAAGCTAGTTTTGGGTAAATATTCACTTATGCCTTGACTCAAGCATACATTGTGCATTTTACATGATTTCATGAGAATTTTGCATAAGTTTAGTGACAAATATTATGTTGCATTACTCATGACTTGGACTAGAGCTTTGATGCACTTTGTTGCTTGATTTCAGGACCAAAAAGAAGCAAGAAAAGGGGAGGTAACTTGCAAGATTAATGAGAAAAGTGATTGCCAATAACACTCTCAAAAAAGCCATCAATGCCCACGTTAGAGAGTCACGTTAACCAAGTTAACGTGAACTCTAACGTGGAGAAGAGAAGTTGAGCCAACGTTAGTGACACTCAACATTGTCACTAACGTTGGCAATTACTCATAAGTGGCCACGTTAGAAGCCACGTTAACCTAGTTAACGTGGCCTCTAACGTTAAAGGGGAGAAGAGAAGCCAACGTTAGTGACACTCAACATTGTCACTAACGTTGGCCTATGGTGCAAAGTACCACGTTAACTCCCACGTTAACTTGGTTAACGTGGGAACTAACGTAGAGGATGAAGAGTTGTCGACAACGTTAGTGACACTCAACATTGTCACTAACGTTGAAGCAACCACACAACCCCCAAGAGTCACGTTAACTTCCACGTTAACTTGGTTAACGTGGAAGCTAATGATGAGAAATGAAGAATGATCCAACGTTAGTGACACTCAACATTGTCACTAACGTTGGGATGGCTAAAAGATTGCCACGTTAGAAGCCACGTTAACCTAGTTAACGTGGACTCCAACGTGAGACCTAGGGGCACATTGGAACGTTAGTGACAATGTTGAATGTCACTAACGTTCTCGAAGGATGGCAAAGGCCACGTTAGAAGCCATGTTAACCTAGTTAACGTGAAGCAAGAAGGGGCACACTGGAACGTTAGTGACAATGTTGAGTGTCACTAACGTTCTCGAAGGTTGACAAGGCAACGTTAAAAGCCACGTTAACCTAGTTAACGTGGGTTTTAACGTGAGGCAAAAGGGGTGCATTGGAACGTTAGTGACAATGTTAAGTGTCACTAACGTTCCCGAACTTGGACTTTCACTAAATGATTAACACTCCTTACGCCCTGAGCTTAAGTCTCTGCCCACTCCACACTTTCTCTCTGCAAGTAAAGCCAAGCCCAAATAAAGAAAGGAACTGCTTCAAACTCAAGATCCAAAGGCCCAAGACTTGAAGAGTGAACTAGAACTGAGAAGAGTAGTATATATAGGAGTAGCTTTGAATTGTAAAGGAGTTCTGGAGGCTGAAGAACTACTCTCTGTATTTTACTTTCTTTGCAATTTCTAGTTTTATGATGTATTCTCCATCTTTGTTTTCATCTTCAAGAGCTATGAACAACTAAACCCCTTTCATTGGGTTAGGGAGCTCTGTTGTAATTTGATGGATCAATACTAATCTTCATTATTCTTCTTCTATCTTTTCTCTTGATTTTACTTGAAAGCTTTCGATCTTCATCCAATTGAGAAGTTATCTTGGAAGAGAAGCTATTCAAACTTGGATCTCTTTTGAACCTTGGAAGAGGAATGAAGAGATCAAGCTAGAAATGCTTTCTCATGCTGGACCAAATTGGGTTTGGATGGGTATGTGACTGTAACCCTCTCAATACTTGGTTTGGGAAATGCATGTGGTATAATCAGTGACCATACTTCATCTCTTCTCATGAGCAATTGACCAAGGAATTGGCTATTGATCAAGATTTGAGAGATTGAATTGCAAGGAATTGCAATTCAATCACTTAAGATTGCCAAGGAGATCAATGAGTGCATTGATTGAGAAAGAGATGAAAATGAACTTGATCCGGAGAATTGCAACATCTCCTAAGCCCAATGAACTCCCCATCTCTAATCTTACCCATTCTCTTTAATTTCTGCTATTTACTTTTATGAGCAAATCCCCCATTCCCATTTATAATTCTGCAATTTATTTTCAGTCATTTACTTCCAGTCCTTTAATTCTAGCATTTACTTTTCTGTTATTTACATTCCCGCCATTTTATTTTCTGCAACTCTCAACCCAATTTCTGGATTCGCTCAACTAGAACATTCTTCTAATTAAAGTTGCTTGATCAATCAGTCCCTGTGGGATTCGGCCTCACTCTATTGTGAGTTTTTACTTGACGACAACTTCGGTACACTTGCCGAAGGAAGATTTGTTGAGAGACAAGTTTTCCCCGCATCAAGTCCTCATGGACATCTGTGTGGAAGGAGCTCAATGGAAGAGAGACTCCAAAGGCAAGCCGGTTCAACTAAGAAGGCTTGACCTCAAGCCTGTGGCTAGAGGATGGTTAGAGTTCATCCAACGCTCTATCATTCCTACTAGCAACCGGTCTGAAGTTACAGTGGACCGGGCTATCATGATCCATAGTATCATGAATAGAGAGGAAGTAGAAGTTCATGAGATCATACCTCTAGAACTATACAAGGTGGCGGACAAGCCCTCCACTTTGGCAAGGTTAGCCTTCCCTCATCTCATCTATAACCTATGCAATTCAGCTGGAATTGTCATAGAGGAAGCCATCCTTATTGAAGACGAAAAATCCATCACTAAAAAGAGGATGGAGCAAACAAGAGAGCCCACTCATGGACCTCAAAAAGAGCATGAGGAAGTCCCTCATCAAGAAATCCCTGAGTTGCCTCAAGGGATGCATTTTCCTCCACCCAACTATTGGGAGCAACTCAACACCTCTTTAGGAGATTTGAGTTCCAACATGGAGCAACTAAGGATGGAGCACCAAAAGCACTCCATTATCCTCCATGAAATCAGAGAGGACCAAAGAGCCATGAGAGAGGAGCAACAAAGGCAAGGAAGAGATATTGAGGAGCTAAAGCACTCCATAGGATCTTCAAGAGGAAGAGCTAGCCGCCGTCACTAAGGTGGACCCATTCTTTAATTTTCTTGTTCTTATTTTTCTGTTTTCGTTTTTATGCTTTATGTTCTGTCTATGTTTTTGTCTTTATTACATGATCATTAGTTTTTAGTGTCTATGTCTTAAAGCTATGAATGTTCTATGAATCCTTCACCTTTCTTAAATAACAAAATATTTTCTGAAAAAGAAAAAGAAGTACATGAATTTCGAATTCTATCTTGAAAATAGTTTAATTATTTTGATGTGGTGGCAATACTTTTTGTTTTCTAAATGAATGCTTGAACAGTGCATATTTTAGATAGTGAAGTTTATGAATGTTAAAATTGTTGGCTCTTGAAAGAATAATGAAAAAAGAGAAATGTTATTGATAATCTGAAAAATCATAAAATTAATTCTTGAAGCAAGAAAAAGTAGTAAAAAACACAAAGCTTGCGAAAAAAATGGCAAAAAATAAAGAAAAAGGAAAAGCAAGCAGAAAAAGCCAGTAACCCTTTAAACTAAAAGGCAAGGGTAAAAAGGATCCAAGGCTTTGAGCATTAATGGATAGGAGGGTCCAAAGGAATAAAATCTTGGCCTAAGCAGCTAAAATCAAGCTGTCCCTAACCATGTGCTTGTGGCGTGAAGGTGCCAAGTGAAAAGCTTGAGACTAAGCGGTTAAAGTCATGGTCCAAAGCAACAAGAGTGTGCTTAAGAACTCTAGGCACCTCTAACTAGGGACTCTAGCAAAGCTAAGTCACAATCTAAAAAGGTTCACCCAGTTATGTGTCTGTGGCATTTATGTATCCGGTGGTAATACTGGAAAACAAAGTGCTTAGGATCACGGTCAAGACTCATAAAGTAGCTGTGTTCAAGAATTAACATACTGAACTAAGAAAATCAATAACACTATTTAATTCTGAGTTCCTATGGATGCCAAACATTCTGAACTTCAAAGGATAAAGTGAGATGACAAAACTGTTTAGAAGCCAAAAGCTACTAGTCCCGCTCATCTAATTGGAACTAAGCTTCATTGATATTTTAAAATTTATTGTATTTTCTCTTCTTTTTATCCTATTTTGTTTTTAGTTGCTTGGGGACAAGCAATAATTTAAGTTTGGTGTTGTGATGAGCGGATAATTTATACCCTTTTTGGCATTGTTTTTACATAGTTTTTAGTATGTTTTAGTTACTTTTTATTATATTTTTATTAGTTTTTATGCAAAAATCACATTTCTGGACTTCACTATAAGTTTGTGTGTTTTTCTATAATTTCAGATATTTTCTGGCTGAAATTGAGGGACCTGAGCAAAAGTCTGATTCAGAGGCTGAGAAAGGACTGCAGATGCTGTTGGATTCTGACCCTCCTGCACTCGAAGTGGATTTTCTGGAGCGACAGAAGCTCAATTGGCACACTATCAATTGCTTTAGAAAGTAGACATCTTGGGCTTTGCAGCAATGTATAATAGTCCATACTTTTCCCGATATTTGATGGCCCAAACTGGCGTCTAAACGCCACCCAGAGACCTTTTTCTCGCGTAAAACGCCAGAACTGGTACCAAAACTGGAGTTAAACGCCCAAACTGGCATCCAAGTTAGCATTTAACTCTAGAAAAAGCCTATGCACGTGCAAAGCTCAATGCTCAGTCCAAGCACACACCAAGTGGGTCACGGAAGTGAATTTCTGCACTCTCTGCACTTGCTTACTCAATTTCTGTAATCCTTAGTAACTAATTTAGTATAAATACTAGTCTTTCCTATTGTATTCGTATCTTTGATCTATTGAGTTTATGCCATATGTTACGTTTTGGAGGCTGGCCATTCGGCCATGCCAAGACCTTTTTCTTATGTATTTTCTACGGTGGAGTTTCTACACCTCATAGATTAAGGTGTGGAGCTCTGTTGTTCTTCATGAATTAATGCAAGTACTATTGTTTCTCATTCAATTCATGCCTACTTCTTCTCCAAGATATACTCTCGTACTTAATTCAGTTAAGTCAGAATGAAGGGGTGAACCGTGACAATCACTCACTATCTTTGTTACTCGCTTAGCCAAGATCCGCGTGCCTGACAACCACAAGTGGTCTACATGATGTTCAATGTAGTCATTGGAAGACAGCCAGAGTATATTCTCTTGGGTCTCTAATCCACAGGCCGAGTCCATGAGATTAGAACCTTCGTGGTATAGGCTAGAACCAATTGGCAGCATTCTTGAGATCCGGAAAGTCTAAACCTTGTCTGTGGTATTCCGAGTAGGATCTGGGAAGGGATGACTGTGACGAGTTTCAAACTCGCGAATGTTGGGCGCAGTAACAGTGTGCAAAAGGATAGAGAGATCCTATTCTGACACAAGTGAGAACCGACATATGATTATCCGTGCGGTAGCTGTACCTAGTATTTTTCATCCGAGACGAGAAATTCGACAGTTGATTAGCCGTGCAGAAACCGTACTTAGCCCATTTTCACTGAGAGGATCATACAGCTTGCCATGGAAGGGAGCACACAAGATTGGATGAAGACAATAGGAAAGTAGAGGTTCAGAAGCAACAAAGCATCTCCAAACGCTTATCTGAAATTCCCACCAATGAATTACATAAGTATCTTATTTTATTTTATGTTTTGTTTATCTTTTAATTATCAAAACCTCATAACCATTTGAATCCGCCTGACTAAGATTTACAGGATAACCATAGCTTGCTTCAAGCCGACAATCTCTGTGGGATCGACCCTTACTCGCGTAAGGTTTTATTACTTGGACGACCCAGTGCACTTGCTGGTTAGTTGTACCAGAGTTGTGAAAAGTGTGATCACAATTTCGTGCACCAATAACCAATAATATGCACACTTCCCTGAAATTTCTTGAGAGATGACCCGAGGTTTAAATACTCTCGATTTTTATTAGTTTGACTTAAGTAACAAACAAATTAAACTTTGATTGAGGGTTGTCTATATCTATACTTTGACAAGATTTTTTTTTGAAACTTCTATACCAACGATTTTCCACCGTCACATTGTCACAAACGGTGCGGCGATCAGAGCTCCAGATCAAAAGTTACTTTAGATTGAAATTGAGGAAGGGTTAGGTTTTTGGGATTCTTCAATCTCCCTTTCCCTGCAGTGTGATCCTCTTCATTTTGGGGGAAAATGGCTGAAGTGTGACTTTATATACAAGGGCCTTGGGCCTGTTTTGGGCCCGGTTCAGCCCGTTCAGCCTAATCTTAGGACAAACTCCTTAAAATTTGTGTCAAAATTCATATTTTAATTAACTCTACCATATTAAACTATAAAATTTCAATTTTCTAATTTGTTAGAATAAAACTAATTTATTTGTTAATTATTTAGTAATCTTTTGGGCTTTACACATGTTTTCAAGAAATCATTAACTTGTAGCAGTTACTAAAGCAAACCCCTTCATATTCACTTGCATGTCTCTTCGGTTTTTCACTACCATCATTTGTTTTGAAAACTGCAAAACCTTTGTGTCACAATAATGAGGAAGAAAATCGCTACACGAAGAGGCACCAACACTCAGCAACCTCCAAAAATTCCTGGAAATTCTCGAGCATCTTCTCATTCTCGCGATCCCACCTTCACTCATTCACCCACACCTTCTCTTTCTCCTCCTCGCACCGAACCCATGGCACACACGAAGATGACTCCAAGGTATCCATCTTCATCTTAGGAAATGGCTCCATCAGGTGCACCATCTCACCCTAGTTCTTCGAAGGAGAAGCGTCCAGCCACTGAAAAAGCCCCTCCTGAACCTTCAAGACCGAAGCCAAGATTTGGTCCTCAATGCCCTCAACGAAGTAAACTACATATCCCTCTTCGTTCAATGAAGGAACCCAAAAATGTAGACCCTTTCGCTCATAAATCTCATTTCATGAACTCTCACTCTCATTACAACTCTCTTTGTTTCTCTTCTACTATAAACTATGAATTTTTCAGAGGTGTTGTTACTCACCGCCCTTTGTGCCCTATCTATTTGGCTTATTTACCGACTTTAAAAAAGAAAGGATTTATTTTTGTGAAAAATCTTGAGTTTTTTTAATGGAACCATCTTTTCAAAATTAAAAAGCTAGTTTATCCTGATCTTATTCGTGAGTTTTATGCTAATATGACTTATCATGAGAAAAACATTCATTCCTATGTGAAAGGGCGTGGGTTGAACTTGAACATTGAAACCTTAAGTAATGCCCTAGGTTATACAGATGCGGGTGTATGTGCTTATTCCTCGGGTAAAGGGGATGAAGGTTTGGGTTTGTTATATCAAGATGTTTTGGCTTATGTTTGTGAAAATATTTTTCTGATTGATGGTCTCACTCCAATCATAAGGCTCTCGGCCCTCTACGTGCTCAACTCCACCGCATAGTGAACTATATCATTCTACCCCAAGGCAGTTCTTATCAAAGAGTCTCATTTTATGATACATTAGTGTTGTATGCTATCATTACTAAAACTAATATTTCTTTTGCTTATTGAATGATGAGGCATATGCATGATTGCATAAGGAGTGACAAGAATGTGTTTCTTCCTTACGGCAAATTTTTAACTTGCATTTTTGAATCATTTGGTGTTGATCTAACCATTGAGACCTATGAAAATAGACACTCTTACCTGAAAGGGGGTGGTGCAGTGAAATAGCAAAAGAAAGGACCTATAAGAACTGAAAATGTGGTTCTGGATGATGATGAAGATGAACTTGATGACATTCCTCCTTATTTAACTTTTGGAACTTCTGCTTCAACTGGTCACAAACTCCTTTATGGAGTTATTAAAGATGTTTTGTAGGAGTTTGTTAACCTATACAACCATCTCATTCCCACAAGTTAACAAAAAAGAAAACTTGTGGTCAGGAATGAGAATGCATTGAGGAAACCAAGAGATAGGGTGATTGTTCTCCTAAAATATGTGGACAACATACATGAAGATGACACCATGGCCACGGACCAAGAAGAACCACTGGACCCATAAGAGGATGGCTCAGATGCCTAGGAATGTCTCTTTATACTGATTTTTCTTTTATGGCTCATTGTTTCATGAAACAATTTAGTTTTATAATTCATTTTATATTCTAGATGACTGTATGACTTAAGTACTGCTTTATTTGCACTCATTTTAGTTTAGATAGATTTTCAAGACTATCATCTTTTTTATAGGCCTATTTTTTTTGAAACTGTTCCTCCCTTGATGACAAAAGGGGGAATAGTTGTGTAGTTCTTTGAAATAGTTTGAATTTGAGTGTGATGAATTAAATGGTTGGAACTGTGAACTTACTAGTTTGATGATTAATTGCATGCTTTGGTACTTTTTTATGATTGCTCTGGTACTTTGATATCTTGTTGCCGAATAAGATATTGGTTTGACATAGAAAAGTGTTTGCTTGAATCTGAACTTATGTTGCTCATACACATGTCATGCTTTGGTGTTGTTTAATTAAGTTTATGGATAAGAAATGCATGATACATGATGAATTATTTTGCTTGAGTTACTAAAAATTTTGCATTACAAGATAATTTTGTACAAGCATTTGTGTGTCTTATATAGTTTTGTTCTCTGTCTGTGTACATAAATAGGGAACTAAAGATGAGCACCTATTAAGGAGAAGCAACCCTTGTAGAAGAAAGGAGGAGCACATCAAAATTTAGGGGTATCTTCAAAGGGAAGTTTCTGAAACTTATCTATATTAAATCCTTAGATTATTACCTTGAATATTATGTTTGTCATCAAGGGGGAGATTACTGAGTTTAGAAAAATAAATAACAAATTAATGATGACAAACATGTTGATTTGGGTTAATAACCCAAGTGGGTTTGATCATGTTGTTTAAGTCTGCAGGCCCAAATTGTTTTTATTGTAGCCCAAACCTATAAAACCAAATGCACTCAATGCTGCTGAATGGATAATGATCCACTAACCCAGCCCATTAGCTTTCAAGCAAAAGAGAAGCAACCCTAAGCCTTGCTGAGTTCACTTTGGGTAATGCATCAGAGAAGAAAGAGAGCTTCATCTTTTTCATTCTAACACAAAAAGAGAAAGAAAGAAAAAGCTAATTAATGAAGCTAATGTCAAATCAAGTTAAGCAAAAGCAAGTTCAACACAATCAGAGGTTAAAGGTAATTTGTTTTTTTTAACATGCAAGTTAATTGCTTCATATTTTTTCCTACTCTCTGCATCACTATTTCGAGTAACATGACGAAAGTGGTGGCAAAGTTTCTCTGTTGTGAATAAATGGTTAAAAAAGTTTCTTGGAGCCAAAATACAAATCGAAGGGTTTAAATTTGGAAACCACACTGAGCAAGCAATTTACTGCTGCAACCATTTCCTCGGTTAAGCCCAAAATCAGATTTCAAATCCTTAATTTTATGGTCTGAATGAAAGACAAGTAAAAGGGGTTATATCTGGTTCAAGAACTAAGAAGTTGACTTTGAAGAAATTCTAGGCATGGTACAGAGCAAAATACAAAAAGGAAAATGATTCTCATTTGAGCTCAAGGAGAAAGAACCCGAATTGGAGAGTAGAGTGAAACCTCATAACAGAGTTCAAGTCTTGGAAGCATAGTACCTACACTAAAAGGAGAACTCCGCCAAGATAAAGAATAATGTTTTGAGTTCAGAAGTTGAGTTCAACGCATAAAGTCAAGGCTGTGAATCATCAACTCCTTCATGGTTTACTATTTGTATTTTTGTTTCAATATTATATCTTTCTTTGTTTTTATTATGTGATAAAAGGAAAAAGAGAAAGACATTAAGAAAAAGTCATTGAGAGAAAAGGCTAAGAGAAGTACTTGGAGAGAAAAGCTAAGAGTGATTTCATATTTCTTTTGGTTGTATTTTCATTTTGTGTCATGTACCTGAGAGTTATCCCTTGCTAAGTTGGGTAAGCACTTAGTGTGTCGGGTCTAGTTAGTTACATAACCAAGTCAAGTTTATGTTGAAGCTGATGTGTCCCTGAAAGGATTATGTTGAGTCCTTAGAATTGGTGTATGTAATACTTGGATAGATAGTGAAAATTCTACTAACGTTGTAGTGGAGACTGGATGTAGGTTGTATTGCACTAAGAAATTGAACCAAGATACATGGATGTGTCATCTTCTTCTTTGCTGCTCTAATTCTATTTTTAACGATTTATGAGACAAAATGAAATTGTCTCCTGCATAATCTGCTATGCAGACCAAACAGAAACAAAGTTATAAGTTATGGTTTTAAGGCTTTATTAATAAAGTTTAAAGAAGGCCATAAATTCAACCTCCTCTTCTCTAGGCCATCAAGAACCTTTAACTCCCTCAAACTTAGGTGGGGGGTTTATACTCACTCTAAGTTTGACTCTAAATTTATCAAGCAATTGATGCGGCAAAGCTTTTGTTAGTATGTCTACAACTTGATTCAATGCAGGGATATGCATAATGTACAATTGTTTCTAATTCACAAGATCTCTCAAGAAGTGGAGGTCTAACTCAAGATGTTTGCACCTGCTATGAAGAATTGGATTGGCTGCTAGCATACAAGCAGACTGGTTATCGTAGTATATTGTAGACACTAGTTTTTGAAGAATGTCCTACTCTTGGAGTAGCTGTTGGATGGAGATTATTTCAGATTGAGCAGATGCCAGCAAACGATATTCTACCTCAGTGATGCTCCTACTAAGCTTTCCTTACTTTTAGCATTTCTATGAAACCAAATTGTCACCAAGATATACATAAAATCCAAATATTGATTTTTGATCATCAATATTTCCAACCCAATCTGCATCAGCAAAAGTCAGTATTCACTAAACCATGATTAACTGTACCTTTCATGAATCTGAGTATTCTCTTCACAGCTTTCCAATGCTGGATAGTTGGCTCATGCATAATGTAACGACCCAATTTCTGGTACGTCATGATCATACTAGAAACTGAGCACTACCAACTTATCTTTCAAATTATTATCTATTATTTATTATATGAGCCTGATTCGTTGTTAAATGCGTAGTTATTTTACGAGGTACTTTTTTTGAAAACGTTTGGATTAATAAACAGAATCATTAATAATAAATTCACAAATAATAACAGATAAAATAGTTATAAACAACCACGCATAAATACATCTCAAGCAGTTGACAACATTCAGTGATTCAGCCTTTATTAGAGTATATACTTTTAGTTAGAACACCCCTAGATATAGCTAGATAATAACTATATACATATATATACATACAACATCCCAGGCCCTGACCTGTTCAAGAAGTCCCTAAGCTGGCACCCAGGCTAGCCTAGACTCTATACTCACCTAGTCCCTCTAAACTACTCAAGCGAGGGAAAGTATATTCTAAGTCTTCAAAACTCAAGTCAGGTGGAATGTCATCAAAAGGTGGAACATCATATACTACTCCTCTGCACGATCAGACATTGCCATATGACGTCTCTCTGGTACCTCATGAAGTAGCCACATCACAAGAGTCTCGTACACAGGATTTAAGTTAAAGTTCACATACACACAGGGTACAGACATTGGCTGGTCTCATAGTATATACATATAAACAGAAAATGAATCTCGCTCTAGACTCAGAAGACTACCCAGAGCAGAATTCTCTTAGCAGAAGGATCATCAACGAACTACGGAAGGGTATTCTTGCTTCCATCTGAGGGGGAAGGGAGAGAGAAGGGGTAAGAACTGGGGAGTTTTTAGTAGGGCAGGGGTTATTAGTTTAATTCATTAATTTCGTGTAGTTTGGTAGACGAATAACAAAATATAGAGAGGTAGTTAACAGAGGATAGATAAATAGAGAAAACAAAAAAATGAACACAAACAGAAGATTACAAGAAAGTAAAACATAGACACAAAGAGTAGAATACAAACAGGGAACGCATACATTCATACAACAATCATAACAGAGGAAATGCAAAACCAAATATGATGCATGTCTGTCCTATGCAGGCCATGAGCTCACGTGTCGGTTTACACCCTGCAGCCCAACATTACCCAGGAACTAGTCCTAGATATGGCTTATTCTCTGTAGGTGAACTTCGGCCTACAGAAATAGCACTCCCATAAGTGAACTTCGGCTTACAGGAATAGTCTAAACACAACACAACAACTTTCTGTAGGTGAACTTCGGCCTACAGAAATAGCACCTCTGTAAGTGAACTTCGGCTTACAAAAATGGCGCACTTGTAAGTGAACTTCGGCTTACAGGTATCACAACTCTTTGTAGGTGAACTTCGGTCTACAAGAGCAACACCCTGAGATACACAATTGATATTCACTGTAGGTAAATTTTGGCCTACAGGAATAACAACTCACTGTAGGTGAACTTGGGCCTACAAGACCTTTAAGGCCAACAGAAAAGTAGAAGTTGAATATACAATAGAATATCATGCCACAAGGCTTAACTCTTTATTTTTACACTCTTTTCCTCTATTATCTTTGTTATATTACTCTTTTCTCTTTGTTTCCTTGCTCTGCTCTGGTTACTCTTTTCTCTGTATCTCTTTACTCTGTTCTAATTACTCTATTAACATATGTCTTTGAAGCTTATGTAAATTTCGGTATGAATAGCTAGCCTGTCCCAAGTATAGGTTCATTAACTCTATGATGAAATAGTTTAACTTTTCATATAATACCTAACCCTAGGCACAACTTAAGAACTAACTATGTTGCTCCTAGTTCGTTCATTAATCTCTGTTGTTTTTTGTCATTAAAACTTTACGGGCTTTTTCTCCGATTTTCATCTCTTCTTTAACTTTTTATCTTTCCTTTATCTTTGCCTCACTAATACGTTATTACCACTTTCTAAGTGTTTTATGAAGGTAATTATGAGATTCTGAGCTTAAAGTTGTCTTTCTAAAGCTTTTACAGAAAACTGCCTTTTCCGCATTATTTTATTATTTTTATTAAAATATTATTTTTAATTAAATATTATTATTTAATATTTTATTATTATTTATTATTTTATCATTAAAATTTCGAAAATTACTCCACTTTAACTTTTAACCTTTTAAATTCACTTTTTACCACCCGTAACTTTTAATATTTCTACTTTAACCACCCTAACTTTCAAAAACTACAAAATAACCCCCAAACACCAAAATATTTACGTTCTTGCCCTTTTCAAGATCTAAAAGGTGTTCTTCATTGTTCTTCACCACACTTAAAGTGTTCTTCGTGTTCTTCGTAAATTTTTTAGATTCTTTCTTTATTTTTACCCATTTTTCAATCTTTTCAGCAATCGATTTTTACCAAAATTCACAATAAAATTGCAGCCACTAAAGCCCTTTATTTCCTACTGGATTTCAACACAAATTCAACCCCAATTTGAGTCCTAGGGTTCAAAATTCCAGCAGCCACAAGAACATGCATTCATAGCTTGAATATCATCAAATTTCATCAAATTTTCACCAAAATTTCAACAAGAATCACTCATATAAACAATCAATTTCAAGCATAACCAAATCATATCATAATCAAACAACTCAAACACAATTAATGAAGATTAATTTTACCAAATCCTACCTTGATTTGCTGCTCCAAATCCGGTTACTCTTTGAAGTGTTCTTAAAGCACTTTTTTCTCCTAGAATACAACAAGAACAACTTTGAATCCATAAAACCTCAACTGACCAAACCTTAATCAACATGTTAGGAAGGGATTCCTCACCTTATACGTGTGGGGAATTGAAGATTCTTGGCTCACAAGTCAAGTTAAGCAAGAGATCTAAGGAAGAACATCAAGAAAACACATGTTTTAAGCATGCTTCCTTGAAAACTGAATTCAAAGGGGAAGGGACAGCCATCTTACCTTATTTCCAGCCTTGATAAGTTACATGGTTATGTAGAGGCATAAGAGAGGATTATTTTGGTGAAATCGGAGTTTTGATTTGAGTTTTAGTTCAGAAGAAATCAAGCTTTGAAGATTAAGTGTTCATGAAGTTTTCTCTCTTTTATCTCCTTTCAATTTCGGCCAAAGGGAGTAAATGACCAGCCTTGGAGTGTATTGGGGGTGTAAGGTGAGTTGTGATTGGTTCGCTTGGAGGTGGATTAAAATAATATTAAAATATCTCAGGTGTATAACTATTAAAACTAGATGTATCGGAACACTTGTAAAAACATCTCTAAAAATTATTTTCTGAGCTACTAGCATAAATGATACTAATAACATATTTATTATGATAATAGAAGATGTATGATGAGGCCTTAGCATTGCTAAAGTCATCAGAGAGTGCTGGTGCTAAGCTGCACCAGTAAACTGTGAACCCAGTTAAACCGATTTCTTGTTTTTAACTAAAATAGACCAGGTAACCTTATAATATAATTCAAGCATCTTCTAATACTAATATAATACTAATATTATACTATTATCTCTCTTCTCTCATGAATCGAGTCCGGTTCGTCAAACAAAGACCATTTACGAAAACTAGAATCAAAACTCCTAACCGATCTGGTTCAAAAACTATGTTCTTCGTGATTGCGTTATCGAGCTTGCCTCAGAAAAGGTTCTACCTTAAGGATGACATAATGATAATGAGGATTGAGATTCTTGAAGATACAGCAGAGGTATTTCCTTTATTGATCTTCCGGAGAAATCCGTACCTTCAGAAAAGATCTCGTGTACTCGAAAAACTGGGTTTTACATTCTACCCTCCTAAAAGAAAATTTTGCCCTCAAAATTTCAGCTACGTGCAGCATCCATTTTCAAGCAGTCTATTTCCTTCAAGCCATCCTAACCAAGAGATCGGTCCATTCCTTACAGCATCCAAATCTCACATAGCCATAGCCATGAAGATCATAATAGCTATGAAGATAGCTCTGGCTCACATCGATTTGTCATTCAGAGCTCGATTAAACTATGCCTATTCACAGTCATTGAGGTCTTATCCATACCAAATAATTAATATTAAGGTGATCAGTCTTAATATCTTAAGTTAAGCACGAACATTTCCAAAATGAGTGCTCATAGACATTCATGCCAAATGTATCTTGAAGATACCCTAATGGCATGAGACATACAAGCAGAGTATGCAATGAAGCATAGTCAGTCCACTCCCTAGGCTCTACTGGCAACGAACTTCTCTGATACCAAATTGTAACGACCCAATTTCTGGTACGTCATGATCATACTAGAAACTGAGCGCTACCAACTTATCTTCCAAATTATTATCTATTATTTATTATATGAGCCTGATTCATTGCAACTGAAAATTTTATTCAACAAAAGTTGTGTAAATTATCTCACCAAAGGTGTTTAAATAGACTACTAACAACTAGCTAAAGATAACTAATGTCGCATTGGATGTCAGTTAGGAATTTCGCTAAATGAAATGATGGATTCGTTATAAGTATAGCTCCCATCTGACAAACAACATGGATCAAAGTTTAACCAAATAGTGTGACAGAGTTACAAAACAATTAACCAAGAGTGGTAATCCCAGGTTGTTCTCCCTTGGACTAGCAATCAAGTGCGCATCATTGGTTTTGAACTAGGGTTTTCACGCATTAAATGAAAATTAAAGGAATTAGAAATTAAATAAGCCAAAAATAATTAAATGACAAAGAGCTAGAATTAATAAACAAGCAAAACAATTAACTAAGCAAGTATGAAATGGAAGCAACGATTAAGCTACCACTATATTAAAAGACAATTAAAGCAAACTATGGAAAATTGAAGCAATAAGCTAGTGAAGAATGTAATTCAAATACATGAAAGAACCTTAACTAAGGATTAAGAGTTAAGAAATCCTATGCTTGTCATAACCATAACCATGGCAATTACAACGAGTTAAATCCACTTAGTTAACCCCTAAATAATGGGAAAAGTCAAATAGGCATAATTGGTCTTAATTCACAAATCCTAGCTAATTACTAATTAAACTTAGTAAAAAACTAGCGTTAGTGAAAACAAGATCAACCAACAACCCAAAACTACCATTCAATGTTGGACATTAATGACTCTAAGATCCTAATTACTCAAACCCTAAGCCAATGAATGAAAATATACTCCATATTCAAAATGAGCATTTCAACAAACACTTGGTGGGCATAATAATAAAGCATAGTAAATTGCAAAATCTAATGGAAACTATAGCCAAACAATGCAAACAATCAATACTAACAATTCAATCAAGCATATATAAATCTCAAAACATCAAATTTATTAACAAGAAACTCAAGGATTCACAAATGCATATACTAACAAAGTAATCATAATCATAAGAAAATCTAAGTGTAGTGTAAATGATGAGAAAATTAAGAACAACATATAATTGAGACAAGCTAAATTCCAAAACTAAAGTGCAAAGTTCAAAAACCCAAATAAACACTAGAAAGAAGTGAGAGTTTCACTCTCTAGGAAAAACTATGAAAAACTAACTAAAACTTTTAAAAATTGTGTATGATTGTGTTGTCTTCCTTTCTCCTTGAGTGAGCTTCCCTTTTCGCTTCAGGACCTCCAAAATTGGGCCAAAGATGCCCCTAAAACGCTCAGCATGTGATTTTATAAATGAGGCATGCGCTCGTACTCGTGCGTACGTACGTCCATGTCCATATGCACACTAACTAATTTTTTACACCTGTGCATAAGCACCATTATGTGCGTACGCATGCATCCGAATGCTCTCCCCCTTTGATTCTTTGTGAATTCTCCCACTTTGCATGCTTTTCCTCCACTTCTTCAAAGTCATCCTTGCCTATTGGTCCTGAAATCACTCACAAACATATCAAGACATCGAATAGAATAAAAGTGAAATTAATTTAACAATTTAGAGCACAAAAAACATGTTTTCAACAATAAGGTACAATTGAGAGAGAATTCACAAAATCGTGCTATTTCGGTGAATAAATACAAGTTTATGTGATGAAATCCACTCATTTCAAACAAAAAATTATTATAAAATATGGATTCATCAATAACTAATTTAAATCGGATTTGATCTTAATAGATTAGATCAAATTTGAGTTAAGTTTTAAAAACTCTAAAGATATGATAACTAATTTAAATCAGATTTGATCTTATTAGAATATATCAGATTTTATTTAAATTTAAAATTCCTAAAAATACTACTAAGAAAATCAGAACTAAACAAATCTCCTAACCAACTTTAACAACAAAACAAACTAAAAATAGGTCTAATAATTTCAAAAATTAAATAATAATTTATGCCTCCCACTGAATTTGAAGAGCATTATTGGGTTTTTTGCTGTCCTGACTTAGCCCAATGGGCCTTCTCCTTTCTCCCTTGCTTAGAACTTGATGTAACTCCTCATGTACAAGTGCTGCCAAGTTCCTAAAGCTCTCCTTGAATTTTTTTTGCACGTGCTCTAGTGATGGGAGCCCTCTGAAAGTGCAAATTTTCCATTCTGCGCTTTGGCCTTTGAATGTCCCAATTGTCCTCCCGAGCATGTATCATTCCCTCCTTCCTCAAAAAGATTCATCCTCGAATATGTGTCCATATGAAAAGGAGAGCGATCAGAAACATTAAAAGTAGCTGAGACATTATACTCACATGGTAGGTCAATCTTGTAGGCATTATCGTTGGTCTTCTTAAGCACTTGGAATGGGTCATCCCCTCTAGCATCAAGTTTGGACTTTTGTGAGTAGAAAATCTCTCATTTCTCAAATGAACCCAAATTCAATCTCCTGGTTCGAAAACTACAAGCTTTCTTCCCTTGTTTACCCTTTCAGCCGTGGCTTTCCTCTTCCCTTAATCATGTCACGAGCCTATGCATGTATTGTTTTAACCGTCATAGCCTTAGTTGCTCCATCTAAGTTAACAAGATCATTCAAAGATAAAGGTATTAAATCTAAAACAGTTAGAGGATGAAAACCATAGACAAATTCAAATGGTGAAAAATTAGTGGAAGAATGGATTGTCCTATTATAAGCAAATTCAATAAAAGGTAAACAATCTTCCTAGGTTTTCAAATTCTTACCAATAACAATACGCAATATGGTACCTAATGTCATATTTACCACTTTAGTTTGATCATCAGTCTGAGGATGACAAGTAGTGGAGTATAACAATTTTGTTTATAACTTACTCCACAAAACTTTCCAAAAGTGACTTAAGAATTTTACGTCATGATCAGAAACAATAGTTTGGGGAACACCATGTAAGCGCACAACCTCTCTAAAGAATAGATCAGCAATATTTGTAGAATTATCAGTTTTATGGCATGCAATGAAATATGCCATTTTAATAAACCTGTCTACCACAACAAAAATACTATCTCGACCTCTCCTAGTTCTAGGCAAACCAAGAACAAAGTCCATAGAAATATCATCCCATGGATGCACAGGAACAGGTAAATGACTATACAAACCATGTGGTAATGACATACATTTAGCTTGTTTACATGCAATGCATTTAGCACAAAACTTTTCAATATCTCTACGCATGTGGGACCAATAAAAATACTCAGATAAAACATCCAAATTCTTATAGAACAAGTAACTCCTTAATTGAACAAGTAGGTACAAAAATCCTATTACTCCGAAAAAGAAAACCATCATGCTTATAGAATTTGTTATGTGCGCCATGTTCACATGCAGCATATATAGAGGAAAAATCAAATTGGTTGCATACAATTCCTTTATACACTCAAAATCTAACAACTTAGAAGTAAAGGTAGTGATTAAGGAATACCTCCTAGATAGTGCATCAATGACAACATTCTCTTTACCTTTCTTGTAAGCAATTACATATAGAAAGGATTCAAGAAATTCTATCCATTTTGCATGTCTCTTGTTCAGTTTTCCTTGGCCCTTCAAGTGTTTTAGAGATTCATGGTCAGTATGCACCACAAATTCCTTAGGTAGCAAGTAATGTTGCTACTTTCCAAAGCTCGCACCAAGGCATAAAGCTCCTTATCATAAGTTGAGTAGTTAAGACAAGCTCCATTCAACTTCTCACTGAAATAAGCAATTGCTCGCTTTTTCTGCATCAAAACAGCACCTATACTGATCCTAGAAGTATCACATTCTATTCTATTACAAAAGTTTTAGAAAATCTGAAAAAATAAGAATGGGGACAAAACACAACAAATCTTTCAAGGTGTTAAAAGCAAGTTCTTGTTCTTGATCCCAGTTAAAGCCTACATGTTTCTTGATGATTTCATTTAAAGGTGCAGTAAGAGTGGAAAAAACTTTAACAAACCTCCTTGATGAGCGGATATTTTATACGCTTTTTGACATTATTTTCATATAGTTTTTAGTATGTTTTGCTTAGTTTTTATTAATTTTTTATAGATTTTAGTGTTAAATTCACATATTTGGATTCTACTATGAGTTTTTGTGTTTTTATGCAATTTTAGGTAATTTCCAGCTGAAATTGAGGAGCTGGAGCAAAAGTTTGATTCAGAGACAGAGAAAGCACTGCAGATGCTGTCCGGATCTAACCTCCTTTCACTCGGAAGAGGTTTTCTGGAGCTACAGAAATCTAAATGGAGTTTTCTCAATGCCCTAGGAGCCTCATAGCACGTGGATCTCACCAAAACTCAGCACAAACACTCACCAACTGGGCCCCAGAAGTGAATTTTAGCACTGGATAGACTGTTTTACCCTTACTAGTCATCTGTTTAATATTTAAAGTGTATTTTACATCTCTCTTAGGAGAGGACGCCTATCATTTACCACATTCGAGTTTTACTGTTGTATTTCCTTTCAGTATGCGTTTCTAAACCTCCTAGGTTGAGGGGAGGAGTGATGCACCACTATTTGGTGGTGCATTCTATGCTGAATTTAGGAGATTTTATCACCCTTTTTCCCACATTTATTCCATGAAATGGCATGGTTTCATGTATTTCTCCTAATTTGTGCTTAAATGTAAAAACATGCTTTTTAAGCCCTTAATTGGTTAATTTTAATTCACCTTTGATTCCGCTAGATGCCTTGATGTGTTTGTTGAGTGATTTCAGGTTGAAAAGGCTAGGAATGGATCAAAGGAATGAAGAGGAAAGCATGCAAAGTGGAGGAATCATGGAAAATCAAGAATTTGGGATGCACTCATCGATGCGCACGGGATGATAGTAGCCATCTGTGTTTGGAGGAAAGCAATCCAGCAGCTGAAACTCTGAAACAGTCCTTGGAAGGCAAACAAGAATTGCAAGAGTTAAAGCCACAAGAATCAATAGAAACAGATCAGAAGGATCCTCCTGGCATAAGGGTCAATGAAGAAATCCTCAAGAGAAAGGGAATAATTGTAAAGAAATTGCCAAGAGGGTGGAGAAACAAGAAAATTCCCACTGAAGGTTTCTCTCCGGGAGATAAAGTGATATCAAGTCATTATCTGCCAATCCCACCTGGCCTCAAAACCATTCCTTCCCAGCTCCCTCAAGTGTTCACAATCAGGAAAGTTCTTTCTATGGAACATTTGGAGATCATGAAGGAATCAAATGGGGACGTTTTCATAGTGAGAGGAGAGGACATCAAGCACTACAATCCACCCTAACAAGGGGCAACCATCAAGCTAGTGATGTTAAAGAAGTGCTTGTTGGGAGGCAACCCAACCTGAGGTAATACCCCTTTGCTGTTTCTTTTATTTGTTTCAATAAAAAGGGTGAAGTAGTTTCTGTGCATTGCAAAGAATTAAGTTTGGTGTTTCACACCAAACAATGAATTCGTGGATCAATAATTCAAAGGGGAATGTGTGACTCTAAGTTTGGTGTTCCACCATAAAGATCAACTGAACACAACAACCTTTGAATTATACGAAAGGAACAACCATTCTAAGCAATCACAGAAATGCTTAAAATCCTTAGCAGCAACTTCATTCCAAGGAGAATTCAAGGACTCAAAGAGCAGAGGAGTAAGTAGGAGACTAAGTTTGGTGTTCACACACCAACTTAAGACTCAGACACTTGCCCATACATAGTTGAGCTAACCACTCAAGTGCTTGAGAAGCAAGCAACTTCATCACTCTTTGCAGGAAAGGAAACAAGGATCTGAGAAAGAACATGAAGCAACAACTAGGAGAAGAAGGAGAAATCAAAATGTTTCCTGGCAACAAAGAGAAAACAAGGAATTTCACAAGGTGGTGTTGTTCCTTGACAATTCTTTAAAAAGGGCAAACAAAAGCATGCTTGTTCTGGTTTAAATTGTAATTGTTGAATCTTTCTGGAATGTGAAGTTTCTAGTATGTTTGTCTGTTTATTGCTTTGAATAAAATGAATGCCTAGATGTTTGGATATAACTTCACCTTCTTAAACAAATGCTTGCCATGCTTGTTCTGTTTCCAAAAATAAAAGAAAAGTTTGAACAAAAGTAACTTGGCTCAATTAGTGACAAATCAAGTAGAATTAAGTGGTGGTATGCATGCTTGATTGTTTAGTCAGATCACTGGAAATAGAGTGTAGAATTATCATTTTTTGTGTAGAAATTGAAAACTGTCTATGGATCTTGATGAATAAATGTCTTTGGCCATGAAAAAGAAAGAAAAAGAAGAAGAAAAAGCCACTGAAAAAGGGCAACCAAAAAGCAAAAAAAAAATTGAGAAAATAAGCTAGGCACCAATGGTTTGAACTTCTGAGACAAATACCTGTGGTGTTTATGTATTAAGGATATGCTTGGATGAATAGGTTCTGAGGAGTGTTTCAACACTTGGTAACTTGGGTTAACTAACCCGGGATTATCAACCAAAAGTCCATTATCAAGAGCAACCTAAATACAAAACATTTAGTCACATAAAGAGGTGCTGGGCACCAATGTCTCAAGAAGAAATGTGAACTAAAATGCCTGTAGTGGATATGTGTAGTGCACTGATAAGAAAAAGAAAATGCCAAAGGCTTGTGCAACACATGATACTAAGCAAACAAGGAGTAAAGGAGCTCTAAGAAAAAGAAAGGAAAAACAAAGAAGAGAAAAGTGCCAAGGACATAAGAATAACAAGAGGCCATAGCAGTGTTTGATGGATGCAATGAAAAAGTGATAATCTTACCTGATAAGAATGAAAAAGTGATGCTGCAACTTTCTGCATAAAACCCTTTTGATGAACTTCAATTGCTTGCTAATATAGCCAATGTAATTGCTTTCTGTTTCATACTTTCTTCTCAAATAACTCAGGACTTGCTTAGGGACAAGCAAGTATTAAGTTTGGTGTTGTGATGCCAAGGCATCTTAGGCTAGTTTCACTAGCATTTTTCTGTTAGTTTTAGTTGTTTTATGCATTTTCTTGAGCTTAAAGTAACCAAGAATGGTTGAATGAATAACAAAGCAATGAACCATCCAAACAATATGATTTTGATGCAAATTCCATGAGTTTTTAGTCATATTACTTGAATGCTATGAATGGAAGATTTCTCATGAAATTTTGCAAGACTTTGATGCAATTGTTTGGATGATTTCAGGGAAGAAGAGGCTAGGCAAGGAAGCAACAAAATCAATAAAGGAAGCTTGAATATCACATGTGGAGTTTAAGTTCCAGTTTAAGCTTAAACTGGAACTTAAACTACCAAGCCATATAATGCTGGAAATGGCGTTTAAGTTCCAGTTTAAGCCTAAACTGGAGCTTAAACGCCAGAATCATGAAGGCTAAGAAATGCTGGAACTGAAGTTTAACCTCCAGTTTAACCTTAAATTGGAGGTTAAATGCCAGAAGTAAGAAAGGCACCAGGGAGCATTTCCACGTTTAACCTCCAGTTTAACCTTAAACTGGAGGTTAAACGCCAGAAGTAAGAAAGGCACCAGGAGCATTTCCACGTTTAAGCTCCAGTTTAACCTTAAACTGGAGCTTAAACGTGTTCGACTATTTTTCCTCCTCCAGGGTTGCTTCCTTCATTTCCACGTTTAAGCTTCAGTTCAACCCTAAACTGAAGCTTAAACGTGTTCGACTTTTCACACTCCTGGGTTGCTTTCTTCCATTTCCACGTTTAAGTTTCAGTTTAACCTTAAACTGAAACTTAAACTTCAACTTAAACGCCACTTTTTGAAAGAGGTTTCTGGGCCAAATATCTTGAAGTTTAAGTTAGCATTTGAGCACAAACATTAACTTAAACGTATTATGGTATGAAACCCAATTGAATATCATGGTTTATGGGATTGGGCCTGAAGGATTGATGAGTCTGGAGCTTTAATTTGTTGAGTTTTATGTCATTACTTGTTTATCACTAAGTCTGCTCAATGAATGTTACAGAATTGGATCACAGCCTCATCAGGATTATGGACCATAAACCCAAAGCAAAAGGAAATCAGGGAAAGGCCTCAAAGCCCAAGAAACACAACAGAAGCTCAATTTAGAAAGTGTATAAATAGGATAGAATTTAAGTTAGTTAGGATCATCGGGGGAGAACTTGAGATCATTTTCTTTTAGTTTTGTAATTGAATTCAGAGCTATGACTCACTAAACCCCTTTCATTGGGTTAGGGAGCTCTATTGTAATTCAATGAATCAATAATAGTTTTATCTTCTTCTTCAATCTTTTCTCTTGAATTTTGTTAGAAAGCTTCTCGATCTAATTCCATTGGGTAGTTGTCTTGGGAAAGAAACTACCCATAATTGGAATCCTTCGGAACCTTGGGAAAGGAATGGAGGATTCATGCTAGAGAAGCTTTCTCACAGTGAATTGGATTGGGGTTTGGATGGATATTGTGACATGTAATCCTACCAAATTGTGGTTCATGAAACTGTGTGGTATAATCAGTGATCGAGCATCATCTCTTCTTATGAACATTTAAACCAAGGGATTGGGAATTTGTTCGTTTTTAGAGAGAATTGGTGAGCCAAGGGATTGGGATCCAATCATATAAGATTGCCAAGCAAAATTCAATGAATGCATTGGTTGAGGAAGAAATAAAAATGTTTTGATTCGGAGATCTCAATATCTCCTAACACCCAATGAATTCCCCATTTCTGATCTACCACTTTCTTTTTACATTCTGCAATTAAATTCATGCAATCACCCCATCCCTTTTAATTTCAGCAATTTAGCTTCTCGCTCTTTAATTCATGCAATTTTACATTTCGCAATTCTCATCTAAATTTTGATTCCGCTCAACTAGAACATAATTCTAATCCGAATTGCTCATTCAACCAATCCTTGTGGGATTCGACCTCACTCTATTGTGAGTTTTTACTTGACGATAACCGGTGCACTTGCCGGAAGGAATTTTGCCGATCGTGCAATTTCCTAAATCGTAGCATAACAAGTTTATGCGCATCAAGTTTATGGCGCCGTTGCCGGGGATTGGTTTTCGATTGACAATTCTCAAATTGGAAGTTAACTAGATTGAGCATTTTTCTTGCTTTGTTCATTCAGTTCAAGTTACTTGTTGAATTTTAATTTCTGCACTCTGTTACATGCTTTCTTTCTTTATGCCTTTAAATTCAAGCAACTAACTCACTGACTCACTAACTATTTGAATTAATTCCTCAACTGCTCTAACCATACTCTTCCATTAACCAAGAGTATTTTACTTGTTTGTTGCCTGTGCTGTGTTCTTGTATGACAGGTAGGAGAGGAGAGACATCAACTCCTCCATATACCGAACCAGAGAGGACCCTTCATAGACTTAGAAGGGAAGCAAGAGGGAAGAGAGTACTGGGAGAAGAAGAATCTGAAGGAGAATCTGAGGACAATTTTGAGGAAGCTCTAGATCTCAACATGGAAAGAGAAGTTCATAACCCTGGGAGAGCTGATGGAAACAATGCCATTCCCGAGAGGAGGGTTCTTGGTTCATACATAAACCCAACATCTGGGAATTGTGGTAGCAGCATTCAGAAACCACCCATTCAGGCCAACAATTTTGAGCTCAAACCACAGCTAATATCACTTGTGGAGAATCATTGTTCATTTGGTGGGAGTGCTAATGAAGACCCAAACCAACATCTCACAAAATTCCTGAGAATTTGCGACACTGTGAAGTCTAATGGAGTCCAGGAAGATGCCTATAAACTGCTTTTGTTCCCATTTTCACTTAGGGACAAGGCAGCTCAGTGGCTGGAATCATTCCCAAGGGGGAGCCTAACAACATGGGACGAGGTGGAAAGCAAGTTTCTGGCACGTTTCTACCCCCCACAAAAGGTCAATAGGCTTCGATCTGAGGTTCAGACTTTTAGACAACAAGATGGTGAAACTCTCTACGAGGCATGGGAGAGGTTCAAGGATTTGACAAGGAAATGCCCACCAGACATGTTCCATGACTGGGTGCAATTGCACATTTTCTATGATGGACTTTCTTATGAATCAAGGAAGGCTGTAGACCATTCATCAGGAGGTTCATTGAACAGGAAAAAGACTGTGGAAGAAGCCATTGAAGTGATTGAGACAGTGGCTGAGAATGAGTACTACTATGCATCAGAGAGACACAACACTAAGGGAGTCATGGAGCTGAACCATGTTGATACAATTCTAGCCCAAAACAAGGTGTTTGCCAAGCAACTAGCAGAGCTCACCAGGAAATTAGAAACAAAGCAAGTGGCTGCAATACACACACAAGATCAAGAGGAAGCAAGCACTGAAGGAGGTGATTGGGAAGAGGCCAATTATGTAGGAAATCATCAAAGGCAACCATATGATCCACATTCCAACACTTACAACCCAGGCTGGAAAAACCACCCAAACTTTGGGTGGGGAAACCAGCAAAACCAACATAACAAGTCCACATACCAAAACTCCAACCAAAGATCATATCAAGCCACACAAAACACTTACTCCCAACCATCATATCATGGCCAAAATAATCAACCTACCCAACCTAATCCGAGCCAACAATTTCAAGATCAATTAAACAGGATAGAAGGAATGCTGGCAAACATGGGTCAGGACATAAGTGAGTTGAAAAGCTTTAGGGATGATGTGAGATCCACCTTAAGGAACCATGGTGAAAAACTCAAGAGGATGGAGTCTCAAGTAGGAGAGCTATCTCAACAGACCCCCAAGTCAACTGCAGTGTTCCCTAGTGACACAGAGAAGAATCCTAAAGGGGAACAAAAGGGAGTGAGATGGGAAGAATGCAAGGCCATCACCATATTGAAGGAAGTCTCAGAAGAAGAAGGAATCAAACCCTCAGAACAGGAGACAGAAATCTTGAAGGAAGGTGTGGAAGAAGCTAAGCAGGAAAGTGAAACTGAGCAAGCCAAGGAACTGCAAAAAGGCATGCTGGAAACATACCAACCAAAAGCACCATTTCCTCAGAGGTTAGGAGGAGGTGAAAAAGGGAAAACCTATTCAAGGTTTTTAGAGACATTTAAGTCTCTCCATATCAATATTCCCTTTCTTGAGATTCTCCAGCAGATGCCTACACATATCAAGTATTTAAAGGAATTGCTGAGCAAGAAAAGAGTTTTGAAGGGAGGACAAACTGTAATAATGAACAAAGAATGCAGTGCCCTCATCAAGAAGGACATAGTCTCTAAGAAAACAGACCCAGGAAGTTTTCATATCCCCTGCATCATAGGGGAAACAAAAATTGACAGAGGATTCTGTGATCTAGGAGCTAGCATAAATGTGATGCCTCTGACTCTTATGAAGAGGCTACAACTGAATGAGGTGAGATCCACTGATGTAATCATACAACTGGCTGACAAAACTCAGAAGCAAGCTGAAGGGGTAGTTGAAAATGTGCTGGTGAAAGTGGGAAATTATTTCTTCCCCACAGACTTTGTCATTTTGGACATGGAGGAAAGCTACCTACACCCTATCATTCTGGGAAGGCCATTTCTAGCCACTGCTAGAGCGCTCATAGATGTAGAACAAGGAGAGCTAATCTTGAGAATACATGATGAACAGCTCATTTTCAATGTTTTCAAACCTGCATCTGAGCCTGAACCAGAACCTGAAAAGCCTAAGGATGATAGTAGCCATCTGTGTTTGGAGGAAAGCAATCCAGCAGCTGAAACTCTGAAACAGTCCTTGGAAGGCAAACAAGAATTGCAAGAGTTAAAGCCACAAGAATCAATAGAAACAGATCAGAAGGATCCTCCTGGCATAAGGGTCAATGAAGAAATCCTCAAGAGAAAGGGAATAATTGTAAAGAAATTGCCAAGAGGGTGGAGAAACAAGAAAATTCCCACTGAAGGTTTCTCTCCGGGAGATAAAGTGATATCAAGTCATTATCTGCCAATCCCACCTGGCCTCAAAACCATTCCTTCCCAGCTCCCTCAAGTGTTCACAATCAGGAAAGTTCTTTCTATGGAACATTTGGAGATCATGAAGGAATCAAATGGGGACGTTTTCATAGTGAGAGGAGAGGACATCAAGCACTACAATCCACCCTAAC